>NC_133654.1:93382646-93682646 GCF_009905375.1 Apium graveolens
TTTGTGATATTTAATAATTTTTAAGGACCACTCTTTGGAAGCCTTCTTGATCACCCGCTGACATGAATCTTCACAAGCTTTACAAAAATTTGAAAGTGCAGTATACTTGTCAATAAACATTTTACTTAAGAAACTGTAGACTGAACGGAGTCAACATTGCGTCCACAAATTATCTTAAGTTTATTGCGTATATTTATCTTGCCTCCCAAAAGATGATTACATGATTATTTATATGATATAGCTTACATTTTCATAAAGCTTAATTTTCATCATTTATGGGTTGACATATGCTCTTCTTATCTTCAGATTCTTGAGGGGCTTCTTAGACTTCCAGAAAATAGGGAATGTGCAGACTGCAAAAGCATGTAGGTATTTAGCAAGTGTAATGTAGATATAATGCACATTGATAGATTAGATAACATTCACTATACTAATTATCGCTGAATAAAACATTTTGTTTATTAAACTGCAGAGCTCCAAGATGGGCTAGCGTGAATCTTGGAATCTTCATATGCATGCGATGTTCAGGGATTCACAGAAGCCTTGGAGTACACATATCGAAGGTATATCTCTTTTTGGTACCCCACTTTATCTCTTTTTTGTATCCCACTACCCCTCTCTGCTACCGCAGCCTTTTTTTCTTTCAAATATTTGTTTCTTACATGGTACAGATACTCTATGATTGCAATAAACTTAACATACAACTCTTATTATCCTTTTCAAAATAATTTAACTTCACATATAGTGCATATAGTTCCAACTGATCGATATTTTTTTACTTGTGCGCACAACTACACAAACCTTCATGTTGTTCCTACAGGTCAGATCTGCTACACTGGACACATGGCTTCCGGATCAGATTGCGCTGATTCAGTGTAAGCTTTTATTTCTTCAATTGAACATTATACTAATTATAAGAAAGATGATGCTTGATTTAGCAAAAAAAGAGGATACCTGCTGGTCTCTGTCTGATTGTGTCTTTCTGCAGCCATGGGGAATGCAAAAGCAAACAGCTACTGGGAATCGGAGCTGCCTCCTAACTATAATAGAGCTGGAATTGAAAATTTCATCCGTGCCAAGTAAATATTGATTAATGAATCACTCTTTTATGTTGTCATATGTAGTTCATTTTTTCCTGGTACTTTTCTTATAAGGATTGAAATATCTATGCTAGGTATAATGATAAGAGATGGATTCCAGGAGATGTAAAGGTAACATCATCCACGAGAGTAAGAGACGAGAAGCTACTGATTACTAGAGAAGTAACTACAAATACAAGTGACAAGGAACATGTTAACAGTATACCAAAGTCTTCTGACGAGAGGGATGGCTCCCAGCTGCATAACTCAAATTCAAAGTTACTGCCTTCCAATAGTCGTAACCACGTTCCTCAAAAAGTATCCAAGCTGGTAAATAATGTATGGATGAGCAAGTACATCAACACACTTCTTTTATAAATTGTGCAATTCTCATTTTGTTTTTTTAGTTCTTAAGAAAATGACTTATGTCCTTTGCAGTCACATGTATAAAGTATTTTCTTTTCATACAAAACTTCTGTACTTTCTGCTTATGTTGAGAGAATTATTAATTATTTTATCTAGATTTCTACGTACTGATTATGGTCCTGTTACTTCTCTGAGTACTATACTTATACCGAACTAGTTGCACCAGGAACATCAAAAATCAGAGTTACAAGGCTTAGAGAACGGACTTGAACAAAGGAAATCTAATACAGTTGCAGTTGTCTCTCCATCCAAGGGTGATCTTGAAACTGATCTTTTCACCTTGCTCCCTGTGAACAACTCTGAAAAGACTGGTCAAGAAATAGTTGCTCCTGGTCAAAATATGAAAATGAAAATACAACGTATGTCTCCTCTAGTGGTTGCAAATGTGTCACTGCATCACCTTTCCTTTCTATTTTTTTGCACCGAGTTTACCACACTTGTACCTTCGTGCAGTTATGAGTTTTGTTAAAAATGACTTGACTAATATGTCTAAAATTCTGTATTGTAATTGCAACATGTGAAGCAGCACCAAAAAAAGAAGAAACTATTGTTTCAAAAGAATCTGAAAGCAAGATACAAGTTGACCATGGATTTGAGGATCTTTTTCAGGGGTTGCAGTGGGGTCCGCAGCCCATTTCTCAAGAATCCCCAAAAGAAGTGCAAATGGAGAAGGTAAGCTTTACAAGATTGTTCAGTAAAATTTCAGAAAGATTTCACATATGATATGTTTCTTACACAGTGCTTACTACATTGGAATTGTTTAGAAAAAGTTTATACAATGTACCTCGCCATCAAGTACTAGCTTATGATGATAATTTGTTAGGAAACATAATAAATAGGATAATTATTAAATCAGTTACAAATCTGAATAATTAGTGTGTGAGTCAGTTATGGATTTCAAAGGGAGGATTTGGTGGGAATAATAATATTTTAGCTTTAATTTAGGGATTGTGAGTAGAGGTTGAGATTATAAATAGGGAAGCCATTTATATGTTTGGGGAATGAAGAAATAAGATGACTTATGTGTGTTTGTGGAGAGTGGGTGGTCTCTCGAATACCACCTAGTTGTGTGTGCGTGTGTTTATCGATAAAAGAATTCGTTTCTTTTTATATATATATCCAAAGAGCGGGTCTGGACAGGTCCTAACAGTGGTATCAGAGCACCTCTGTTCTTGGGGCAACGACAAGTGCAAAACAAGTTGAAATTCGAATCGACGACTTCCAGGGAATTTTTTTTGTAAAGATGCAAGCAAAATTTTTGAAGTTGGATATTGAAAAGTTTCAAAATGACATTTCTTTCCTCAAAGAAGGTATGGTTGCCATACTTACAAAAATGGACAGCTATAGTCGCAAGACTACTGGACCATCTCCGCCTGCTCGTGAAGATTCGCAAGGCTTGGAACAGGCCAAGAAGTCAGTCCACGAAATTGAGGAGAATCTGAATGGAATACAAGCGAATGACAGAGAGCTTAAATCAGATTTTCAAAAAATTGATTTTGGAAAATTTCAAGAAGATGAAAGGGCTCGTCAGCAACCACCAATATTGGAGGTTTTAGGGCAGACTCCGTTAAATTCTAATAGTGGCAACAACAAAGAACAAGAGACTTGTTTGTTTGATGTCTCATCACCTCCAAACTCATCTATGGACTCTTTATCACAAATACTTGAAATAGTCATATTCGAAGGCTTAAAACTTGAAGGTGGGTCGTTGAAGGCTGAAAGTTATTTTGACAATTATTTTGAATTAGTAAACCTCTCAACGCCAACTAAGAAGGTCTGGTCGGCTGTAGTATACTATGTAGTATACTCGAGAAATGATCTTTTGTTCTTGGACTATTGCGGGGAATGTCAACGGCCTTCTTGTAACTGGGAGGAATTTAGAAAATTATTGGCGGAGAGCCAGGGGTTCTCGATTAGAAAGAAAAGGAAAAAGAAAGAATGAAACTATTTTCTCATTTGAACCTTGAGGACAAGGTTCAAGTTTGGGCGGCCGGTAATGTTAGGAAACATAATAAATATGATAATTATTAAATCAGTTACAAATCTGAATAATTAGTGTGTGAATCAGTTATGGATTTCAAAGGGAGGATTTGGTGGGAATAATAATATTTTAGCTTTAATTTAGGGATTGTGAGTAGAGGTTGAGATTATAAATAGGGAAGCCATTTATATGTTTGGGGAATGAAGAAATAAGATGACTTATGTGTGTTTGTGGAGAGTGGGTGGTCTCTCGAATACCACCTAGTTGTGTGTGCGTGTGTTTATCGATAAAAGAATTCGTTTCTTTTTATATATATATCCAAAGAGCGGGCCTGGACAGGTCCTAACATAATTTTATTATCATGTTACATATTTAAGTACAAATTCTCACCCGAAAGAATCAGCCTAATTTGTATTCTGTTCTTTGGTAATCTTTGCAGCCAGGTGTTTTGTCACAATTACCCACGCATCACCCACAATTAGCAACTCAATCTCAAGAACAACATTTTCCAATGGCTAATGCTGCAAAAATTAATGGGGTGCCCCAAGCAGGTCCTGGAATCATAAATCAACTTAATTGTAGTGACAGTCACAAGTTGGCTCAGAATTGGGCATACACAATCAAATCAGTTCCTCAAAAAATAACGCAAGTGGCTGATCAGCCAAAATTTGTTCAGGTTCAACCCATGAATACCTTATACTTATAGTTAGTATCAAAATTTTTATTGACAATTTGGACCGTAATATTTAATGTGTAAACGCATATACATTTAAAAATTAAAACTACAGAAACATAATATACCAATTGATCAGTTCATTATGCTTTAAAAATTATATTTAATGTAGGGTTTAATATGATCACATCCAAATTGTATTTTAACCTCAAATTTCTCTCTCATAGCCCTCTGTATATTTTTGTGACAGATTGGACATGTTCAACCTTCATATAATGTAGGGAACTCAGCATCATTTACGAAATTGAGGTATGTATATGCTCGAAGCTTTTACATTATAATTTATCAATACAAACAGAACCCTTTTTCATGTATAGCAACTTTTATAATAATAATAGATCAAAAGAACAATAGAACTTAAGGAACTAACTAATGGAATGAACAAAAAAAAATTAATAAAAAATTAATTATGATTCAGTAAGTCTTTATTACCGATTTTGATTTCATGTTGCAGCATGTACTTCTCTACATGTATCTTTTTCATAATCATGTCGATGTGTATGATATAATTTTTTTTTATTTTTGCTAATTTCCAATGTGTGCTATGATTTTAGCCTTTGTTGCTAGAGAAAATAGGATCATAATTTTCATGAAACAGCCGTTGAACTCCAATCAGATGCTGTATATAAGCATCATCGTAGCTCACAACTTTCTGAATGCAATAAATTAGTTCCGTAATAGAATGGTCGATTAGAACTAAACATATTGACGTTTTCTCTGGTTAAACAATTGGACATTCTAGTAGGTTAAGCATTTTTATTTAAACAGAAATGGAGGTTTTAAGAGGATCACTACCCCTATAGTCATGCACACTGCACAAATTTCTCCGCTTAGACTCAAAATCGTGATCTCCCACTGCAGGGAGATGAAGTGCTACTACAGGAGCATTGGCTTGTTCATATAATTCTATTTAATTTTTTTTGTATATGTGTAGAAAATTAATTAATTCTCGTTTCTAAAAATGACTGATCGGGAAAAAAAATGAACTTTCTGTGGCAGTGGGACTGCAGAAGTTGTATTTAACCAGTTTATTCCATGTCAGTTAGCATTAGAACATAAACATATGGCTGCACTTGTCAGGTCAATTTCTGGTGTGCATTCAGACAAGTTGAGAATGCAGCACTCTGAGGGATCAGCGAGTCCAGCAATTAGGAATCAGACAGCATCAACAAGATCGCCAATCATTCCAACTCAGCTAGGCGGGGATTATGACTTTTCTTCACTAGTGCAAGGAATGTTTGGTAAAAGATGATATTCATATAATCTCTTTAGTAATATTTTATTTCAATGATTTAATTTGTAATTGCAGATAAATCCGGGCAAAGTTTTTGTATGCCTGGGAATATACTGGTGGTTTCTACCAGTTGATTAGTGTATGCAGTTTAGGGGCCATTAGCTATTATAATTTATTTATTTTGTGGTGAAGGGGCAGTTGATTAGTTTATGTTTGGGTAATTAATAAAATGATCTTATTTTCTTGTTTTATGCACGATGTTGGAGGGGGTGTACTTTCCCCATTTTATCCGTCTTGCCTTATTTTCCCATTATTAGAAGTAATTAAAAAAATTAATGAATATGCTATCTTCCATCTAATGTTGAACTACGTTAACATATTTAACTTGTATCCTTTAATTCCCGTGCACGCGTGTATCTTTTTTTTTGACAAACAAGGAAATTTTATTAATACGAATCAGCTTTCAAAGCATTCTCTACACCAATAGGAACAAAACTCCTATCGAACTCTCGATCTGGAAATGAATACGACACACGAGCAAGCTCATGAGCTGCCATATTAGCAGACCGTTTAATAAAAAACAACGCCACTGTGTTTTGATCTTTTAACATCCTTCTGCAGTCTTCTAGTACTTGACCATAAGGAGAAATCATTTGGACTTTGCTCCTTACTGCTTGTACTGCAACCATACAGTCTGATTCCACCGTGACTACCTTCCAAGACTTAGCCTTTATCCAGCTTAAGGCTTCTTTGATGGCTAGACCTTCAGCCATCTCCGGAGAGCTCATTCCTTGAACTAGCACAGTTCTTGCCAACAACAACTCCCCCTTCTCGTCCCTGGCAATCACACCTATTCCTGAGGAATCACACTCTTTGAAAACTGCTGCATCGACTGATACCTTGATCTGCATCACCTGTGGCTTGACCCAAGAACTATCTCCATCTCCTTCCTTAAGCAGCGGAAATCGAGGAATTGTTAGACTTCTTTGGGCATATCTCCATTGTTCAAGATATTGTTTAGCCTGTGCAACAATCACATAAGTTCGAGTGATATTGTTGTTCCACACCACCTCATTTCTAGCTTTCCATAATGACCAACAGACAGCAGCAATTTCAGCCCTTTTATCGCTGTCAAAAGTCACCAAAATGTTCTCCCACCACTGAAAAAGATCCACACCTGCATATTGGAAACCTGGTGTCACTATCTGCCAACACTGAACTGCTGGTGTACACCTCAAGAAAACATGATCGATTGTTTCATTTTCGATCTTGCAGACTGGACATAAAACCGGAACCGAGACACACTTCTGCTGTAACATCACTGTTGTAGGGAGACAGTAAGACAGAGATCGCCATACCAAATTCATTACTTTTGGAGGCGCCTTTATACGCCAGATTTTCCTCCAGAAACTATTGTTGTCCACCTCCCTCCAATTCAGTTTTTGAATTTGTATTAATCGATATGCATTGCGAACTGAGTAGTGACCATGATTTTCTTTACACCAATACACCTCATCAATACTCCCCAGGTCACCTATAGGAACTTTGTTTATGCAGAATTGATCCCTTTCATTAAAAAGATCTTTTAAAATCTCTTGATCCCATCCTCGCCCATTCATATCCATCAAAGAAGCCACCTTATTATTACTGAAACTAGGTGACACTGAAGAAATATATGGATCATCAGCTTCTACCAGCCACGATTGCCTCAAAATATTAATTGAATTTCCAGAACCCACCTTCCACCTTGTACCTGTAGCAACCAACTCCTTAGCCTCCATAATAGATCTCCAGATATAGCTAGGATTATCCCCCATACTGGCTTCCAGGAAACTTGTGTCAGGAAAATATCGAGCTTTATAAACTCGACTAACCAAGCTGTCAGGCTTTGACAAGAAACGCCACCCCTGTTTTCCTAGTAACGCCAAATTGAAATCTCGGAAATCCCTAAAGCCCATGCCTCCTACTGCCTTATGTTTACTCAACCTCTCCCAACTCATCCAATGGATACCTTTGTGATCACTAGATTTTGAGCTCCACCAGAACCTAGCAATAGCTCGTTCTATATCCCTCGTGATCTCCAGTGGAATCAGAAAAACACTCATAGCGTACGTGGGAAGTGATTGAAGAACTGACTTAACCAGAATTTCCCTACCCCCCTGGGATATCCACTTGCCATCCCAACTTGCTGCTCTCTTCTTCACCCTATCTTTAAGAAAACCAAAAGTTGCCACTTTACTTCTCTTCATCATGTTAGGCAAACCCAGGTAAGTACAATCTTCACCAGCCTCATCCATGTTCAACAACTGACACAACTGATTTTTCTTCTCATCCCTGGTATTCGAGCTAAAAAATACCACTGATTTTTCCGAGTTTACTTTTTGCCCAGAAGCTCCTTCAAAGACTTGCAACAACTGAATAAGAGAACCCACCTGCTCTTCTTCTGCCTTACAATACAAATAGCTATCATCCGCAAAAAGCATATGTGTTATACTAGGAGCCCTTCTGCAAACCTTTATTCCCTGGATCCACTTGTTTTGCTCGTATCTGGCCATTAATGCGGACAGCCCTTCCGCACAAAGAATGAATAAATAAGGAGACAAAGGTTCCCCTTGTCTTAAGCCCCTAGTTGGATATATAGGCCCAATATCTCTACTGTCATGAGTAATATTATACGATACCGAACAAACACATTGATTGACCAAATGAATCCACCAGTCATTATACCCCAGTTTCCTCAGAATAGCTTCCAAATAAGACCATTCAATTCTATCATAAGCTTTTGACATGTCAAGTTTAATAGCCATATGGGTGTCCTTACCTCTCCTTTTCCTCTTCAGAAAATGCATTATTTCATACGATACCATGACATTATCCGAAATCAGCCTACCGTTCATAAAAGCACTTTGATTATCCGATATGACTGATTCAAGTGTCTTTTTTAATCTGTTAGCTAACACTTTTGTAATGATTTTAACAATGACATTACAAAGTGAAATTGGCCTTAACTCTTTAATCACCGATGGATTTTTCTTCTTTGGAATCAACACCACATTTGTCACATTAAGCTCTCTATTTAAAGTACCAGTGGCGAAAAAATCACGTACCATTTTTACAATGTCATTGCCAACAATTTTCCAATGTTTTTGAAAAAAAACCCGGTGTCATTCCGTCAGGTCCTGGTGCTTTGTCTGGATCCATCTGAAAAAGAGCTGTTTTCACCTCCTCATCCACTACTTCAGCCAATAGTTCACTATTCTTATCACTAGTAATTTTCCTTGGAACACAGTCAATGACTTCCTGCCAATTTGCTTCTGTTGCTTTGAAAATTCCACTATAATATTCCTTCATGAACTCTTCTAACCCATTCTCCCAATCCACCCACTGCCCCTCCTCAACCTGCAATCTCTGGATGGTATTTGTTCTACGCCTTTGACTTGCTACTCTGTGAAAATATCGTGAGTTCTTATCCCCTGCACTTAACCATAATTGCTTTGAGCGCTGTCTCCAGAACACCTCTCGTTGGTTATAAATAAGGTTTAATCTCTCTCTTGCTTCTGCGTATTTACCAATCGTCCAAGCATCTTTACCGCCCCTGAAGCGCTTTAACTCTTTTTTGCACTCCTTTATTCTCCCACTGAAATTTCCTGTAATTTCCTTCCCCCAAATGGACAGACTTTCGCCACATATCTTTATTTTTTCCTGAACATTTAGTAACGGATTACTTTCCCAGCCATCCCTAACTAACAACTCACACATAGGCTCCGTATTCCATGCATTCTCGAATTTAAATCTATATGGTTTCTGCCTTCTCAATTTCGTCTGAGGTACTAGTAGCAAAGCACTATGATCCGAAGGTGCTCCCTCCAAATTATATAATTTTGCCAAAGGAAAGCTATTAACCCAGTCATCCGTTATCAGAGCTCTATCCAATCTAACCTCCATCCAATCTATCTTGCCTCTATTTCTTTCCCATGTGAACTGATGACCAGTTAGTGGCAAGTCTGTAAGCCCTGCATCTTGTAAAGCTGCACTGAACCCCTCCATTAACCATGTCGGGTAAGGATCTCCTCCCACTTTCTCTTCCAAACACATAACATTATTAATATCCCCAATTACACACCATGGTAGATTTGCATCCCTGGCTAAATTTCTCAGCAGATCCCAGGTTTTATGCCGTTGAAGTCTATCAGGCTCACCATACACGCCCGTTAATCTCCATTCAATCGTATTATCTCCTTTCACCCTTGCATCAATATGGTGTTGAGAAAAACCCAATATATCCACCTGCTCCTTTTCTTTCCATAGTAACGCAATACCCCCACTCCTTCCTACTGGATCAACCACAAACAGACCTTCATAACCAAGTTTATTTTGCACATATTCCAGCTTCGATTTAACCGCAATAGTTTCACATAAAAAGACCAAATAAGGCTGTTCTTGACGTACAATGTTAAATAGGAACTGAACTTTCCGAGGACGCCCCACTCCTCGGCAGTTCCAACTTAGAACATTCATAATGTCCGGCTAGCTTGCTGAGCAAGCTTAGCCAGTTGAGAATTATTTGATGCTGCACTATCCATTTCAGAAGGTACAACTTCATTGTGTTTATTAGTTGGACTTATTTCAGGACTTTTTAATAGCCCCCCTGGTGTATCCATCGTATCATACCTACCTGGGCCACCTCGCATTCATTTCCTATCCGTAACAATAAGCCCAGACATTTCATCATTATCCAGCCCATCCTCAGTAAAAACATCTGACTTTTCCCCCCTAACTTCCAAATTTGAATTTCCCCCCTTGACTTCCAAATTTTTTGCTGCTAAAATTAAAGGATATGTATTATCTCCACCAATCTGCAGATCCCGCCTTTTATCACTTCCTATAATCATGCTCCTTCCTTCTTTTTCGCAACTGAATTCCCCTGATTTCGTGCCTGAGCTGTATCTCCCCTGCCCCGTCTCCCAATCCTTATCGTCTTCCTCCCGCAGCCATCGACTTTTTGCCGGAATACCAGCTCTTCTCGGTGGGGCTCTAAGCCAACTTCCCCACTCTTTGGTGATTCCTTCGCTGACATTACTGAGAAAATTTCTACAATAGCGTTCCGTATGTGTTAGCATTCCACACGTGAAACAAAATTCACCCAATCTCTCATACTTGCACGAGACCATTACCTCCACTCCATTTTTCTTCGTAATCTTCTTCTTCCATTTCAGAGCCTTCCTGACATCCAACCTGACCTTAATGCGCATGAACTCTCTCCCCAAACTGGAATTGTTTTTACTATCGTATTCGAGGAGTTCTCCAAAGAAATCTCCTAAATGCTTTCCAACGACCTCCGACATGAACCCAGAAGGAAGGTCACAAACTTGCATCCACATATTAACATGCCATAGTGGGACATTTTGTGGTTCCTCTCCATCTGGAATTTCCGACATTACAAGCATTGCGTTGTCAAATGACCACGGACCACCTTTAAGAACCTATTTCATGTCTTCCTTATGATAAAATTGAAACAAGAAGATTTCTGGTTCCAATTCCTTGATGTTAACACCCATCGCTGGTCTCCAAACATCCGCCATTTTTGTCTTCATTGCATTCACATTGATATTTCTCACCGTTAAGAACCTACCCACCACGCATAATTCATACTGGTTCCCCTCAATTTGCACTTCGTCTCCAAACACAAAAGCAGAGTTCTCCTCATCTTCAATATTTAACCCATCAAACTGATCATTCAAATCATTGTATCGAGCTCTAGTCAAACTCAAACGATTCCCTCTCCAGATTTAGAGATTGAACGAAGAGACCAAAAAACTCTCACATAGATGGAGAGAATCATTGTATCATTTGTGTCTAATTACTGTATCAGTTGGTTCCCAGTGTTAAAAATGGACAAAAGCTGCACGCGTGTATCTATTTGTATTAGTAATGGTATTTAACGTGTTTTTTTTTTTAATTTTTAGCTTATGATCTTGCAAAATTTTGTTTATTTAATAAAAAATTTATGAATTAAAATTGTTATATACAAAAAAAATGGCCTTAAGTACCTATTTAGGATATTTACCTGAGTACATAATTTATTTTAATTGAAGATTTATAATTTTTTAAATAAATTCTGTAATTACAACAATACACTCATGCATTCACATTAAAAAAAATTGCGTTCGTCTAAATTATGTGAGTACGTACTTCGGAGTATCAAACCCTTTATATAACAAAAAATGTTATATATAAAACTATGTCTTCAAAAATTATTAATGACATTTGTAATTTATATTTTAATTTTGTTTCAATAAAAAAATTATAACTTATAAGTTATTATTTACCAAACACATTATCAACTTATAAGTAATTTATATGTAAAATTAGCCAAACACCTAAAAAACTTATAAGTTACGATATTCACATTACTTATGTGACATTTTACTACTTTAAGTCATAAGTTATATTTTTTAATTAATCCCAAATGGGTCTGATCATGAACATCTTTATAAACCAAGAGTATTAGGAATTTCGAATTGATTGTGAATTTCGAGTATTAAATGCATAACGAAAAATAGAATTACTAAGGCATGTTTTTTTGTTGAGACCATTTTTCTTGACTATTGGTTTAAATTTTTTGTGAAGTACAATAAAAAAAAAATCAACTGCAACAATTTAAAGGCGTGTAAACTAAAATTTTATTGAAACTTAAATGTGAATATGTGATCACTTTTTTATGTAAGGTTTCTTGGGTCTCAATTCCATCCAGCTCTCTGTATCTTCACTAATTACAATACAATATTTTATGGGAGATTATCGAATCACACAAATCGCAAAAACTGCCCGCATAATGTATCACGAAACACGATTTTTAATTCTCATATACGGTCGTAATGTATCTCGTATTAGCAAGATTCAAACCGCACCGCAAGTTTGTATATTATATCTATATTATATTATAATAAACGAAACATTAAAAGTTTGGTAGTCGTTCGGCACTTACTGAAAGTACTTAATTACTCTTAATTAATTATTCTAATTATAATTATTGGGTCGTTCAAATCTAATTCTAATTGATATTGAAGTCGACTTCCTCTATTAATTTACCTATTTCAATTTTATTTTATATCGAATTCTATATCACTATAATTTATATTAAATTCAACTTCTTCTACCAATTTAAATTTTAATTCATATCGAGTTTTATATCATTCTAATTTGTTATTTCGAGCTAAATTAAAGTTAAACAAACTAAATATAATTCTTAAGATTTAGTTGATATATAATATGACTCGGGTTAAAATTAAATAATAATATTGTGTTAGTCATGCGTTTCTTAGATGCATAGCACCTGATACAACGTTTCCCTTTAGTATAAGCGTTGTCCTTTACTCCTACATGCAACAGTTTTAAAAGAGGGTTCATTGTCTATGATCCATATTACAATGGATTTTAGCTTAGTTTTGTTGTAAGAATCATATGTAACAACAATGACATAAAAATGCATTTTTTGTAGCATCTTTTGACGATGGTTTTTTGCATATAATTGTAGAGTAAAATACTTGTTCACAAGCTTCTCTCTTCTCTCTTTTAAAGAGAGCAGTGGGAATAATGTTAGGCAATTGTTTCATTTTTAGGTAATCGTTTATGATGCTTTTTTTCAGAAAAAAGTTGTGTAAACTTTTATCGTACAATGGTTTATTTGGAAAAAAATCATTAAGAATCAAACTGTTGTTAAACTCAAATTATAACAACATCAGTATGTACTAAAGTCATTGTCTAACAGAGATCACTCAATAGTTTTAGTAAAACTATAATATCAAAATTATACCATAAAATTAACAAACCATTACCATCATCATTATATCAGACAAGCAATCACCCCTAGTTCATACAAAGTATTCACCATTAAACAACGATACATCACCGAAACAACCGAAACAACAAAAACATCTTCTAACAAATCCAATTCATCCTAAATATTGCAATCATGTAGTTCGTACAGAAGATTCCCCATGAATTGGTTCGAGATCACGACCTAGATAAGTAGTTACTTAAATAAACCCTAAAACACAAATTCAACTACAATATACTAAAAGCAACATGAAGTTCAAGCACCCAACAAGTGTGGTGCTTCAGGAAGAACTTTGCCCAGGAATTCTTAATGCCATCAACATCATCATCGCTGAAAATACTGTTGCCCCTACGGAGCCACTGAAAAAAATTAATATTAGTGAAAGTATATTTCACCAGAAAAGAACAGAATAAAACAGGTGCACCGTGAAAAACAAAAGCATAATAATTGTACCTTTGAGCAATATTCAAGTTCCTTTTCCTCGTATATTTCCTTCACATACAACATCACAAAAATTCCACGGTCCTTGCTTCCATTCTGGACCTGAACTCCCTGAAGAATATATATATAGATATTTACATGTACCCTAATAAAAATAATAAAAACTTCAAACATCAATATTATGAAAAAACGTACCGCTAGATTTTCCCATATAATTTTCCGCTTTAACATCTTTTTGCCATATCCTTGTACATTTTAATGGCACTGTTGTCAAAATAACAAAAATAAATATTATCACTTCCATCCATTCTAAATAAATCGATTTCTTAATAAATAAAACTTTTATGTGTTACTCACTTGTCAACCACTTCCATCCATTCTGGGGTTGCAATTCGGCGCTTCAAAGGGTCCAAGTGAAAAACTACTTGTGCCTCTGGTTTGACAACAGTCAAAACCCAATGATTCCTAGTATAATCATGAACACACATAAACATATATCACAATAGCGCACACTTGGAAAATTACAAGTCAAAAGAAAAAACTACATATACTCACGCATGATTATATGGCAAAAGAAAGCATTGCCCCTTCTTAGCAGTTTTGAATCTAAAAGCAAGGGCACGGGACCTTTATGTGCAAGAACCACAATTGGTAGCTCCTATCATGCCAGGATCAACAAAAGCTATCAAATCTGTCATCTTATACATTTTTAAATTTTCATGCAATAAATTGCAAATAAAACATCACAGTAGTTAACACATATCCTATTGCATTCTAATATCATTGAAAAACCAATACAAAACTTTAAACTTTTATACTTACTGAATGTAGATGCAAATGATCGACGATGATATTTCACCTTTAATGCACAAAACATAAACATCTGAAAGAAAGAGACACTGCTTTTTGGTTGATCCAAAAGCTTTGTTAGGAATATGTGTATTAGTTTGATGATAAGTTAAACAAAACACTTAAGTAGAAATCTAGTGTTTGTAGCCTCAACGGATAAGACCATCTTGGCTATCCGTTGAAGGAGTAGCTTTACTTAGCAATAAGATTAGTATTGTAGCACATTTCATTCTCTGGATTCAAGTTGTAATTCTTAGATGTTGTAGGAAATTATCAGTCATGTTGACTACTAGTGGATATGCAAATAGGAGGGCTAATTGTAAATATTTCATGCCTTCTAATTTTGTATAAGTGAAGAAGTATCAACTGATATTGAAGACCTTCAACGGATAAGAAACAAAGCTTCAACGAATGTCTCTAATGCTTCAACGGATAATATCCATCAACGGATAAGTGCTTCAACGGATAAAGACTTCAACTGATAATGCATCAACGGATAAAGCTTCAACGGATAAAGCCTCAACGGATAAGGCATCAACGGATGAAAGCTTCAACGGATGAAAGCTTCAACGGATGTTTAGTTCATTAGCAGTTGATAGTGATAATTCACAAGCTGACAGAGGCACATGGGTTGACAGAGACAAACTGGAATGTGGAAGCCTCTACGAGGAATCAAGAAAATGCAGCATTTCCATTCTGATGCAAACAAGGAAGTATTCAAAGATCTACATCCAAGCCTAAATTGCATTTGATAGAGAAATGAAGAAGAAACATGTGAAGAATCTTTTTAATTGTATTTTACAGTTTTGTCTTCACTTGTAAACTTGGTGATATATAAACCAAGTAGCAGCTAGTAATTAGATGGAATTTTTCCTGAGCTATTTAGAAATATCCAGAGAGAAAATCATCTAGTTTGTACTAGGAAGCAGCTGTGATTTAATTCTTTGAATCACAGATTTTCTGAAATAACACATCTCTGGTGGAACAACAAATCCACCAGAAAAGTTTTTAAGTTCTCTGTGTTCTTTACATTTGTGTTTGAATATATATCTGTCTGCATTGGCTTCAAGCATTTCACACACACTTGTTCTCAAAAACACTTAGCCTTAGAAACTGCTCAAAACTTGAAAAAGTTTTGAGATTTACATTCAACCCCCCTTCTGTAAATCTCATTGTTAGTCCACTGGGAATAACAAGCTTCTTCTCTCAAGTTAAAAGAGGTTTTATGGCCATCACCTAAGGCATCTTTTGCCCAAATCCACAAACACTTTAAAGAAGGAGGGTATTTTGCACCCATTTCAATCACATACTCTCCACGACATTCCTTAACATTCTTCCACTTTTTTCCACCATTTTTCTTCAGCCCCTGAAAAGTAAAAATTATAAAAGCATATTAAAAGTGCAGAACTTGGAAAACTAGTCATAATTCACTACTTTTTAACCTAGTCAAAATTTAACCTTCTTAAGTGGTGCCAGCGGTGCGCCATTTGTTTTTGCTTCTAGTATAAGATCTCTTGGCCAAGCTATATAGGTTCTAATAGCTTCTTCCACAGTCTTGATTTCATCTTGGATTGGGAAAAGAATTGCAGAAGGCCCTTGGACTACACGACTGATTGATACTCATGCATTTTCTTTTGCTAGTGGCACTCCGTGAAGATTTTGCTCCCCGCCTGAAACATTTGTTTCCATTTTTGTATAAGCAACAATATTGCTTGGGGTCTCAATGACCACTTCCACTCCAAATAACTTAGATCATTATGAACACCTTTTTCTTCCACAATCTCAACCTCATTAATCTTAGCTTCAAGTTGTACACCATCCTCAGCTTCTTCATTTTCTTCTCCATTTTTATCTTGGAAAAGATCCAATTTCTTCTTCACACATCCAGGCTCTTATAAGTCATTCTAAATGCCATCTCCATGCTTCGAACAGCTTGCTTGTTGCGAATCTATTATTGGACTACCCTCAGACCTTGCATTTTTTAATTCAAAACTTGTTTTTATCTTTTCTATTTCAGCCCTCCAGAAATCATCTCTCTGCTTCACAATCTTTTCTGACTCCTCTGTGAGAGAAAACACTACGATGATAGCGAAGATGAAAATGAGGTATCCGTGGAAGTTGAGCTTGAATCTGAGTTTTTAATGCATGATTTACCGAATAATGATTTTCAAGATGATGCTAGTTACATCCATGATGTCGATGAATGAATTCAACTAGATTGATGTTTTTTATATGTATTTCACATTATTGTTATGTTTAATTTCGAAGATTTGGTTCAGTGATGTTTGTTTTATGTAGTTGTTTGCTCTTGATGTTGGTTAAGATGACTAACTTGTTATTTAGTGATTTGATAATGCAAGGGTCTTACCTCGTTCTGCCTATATTTTTCAAAAACTTACAGTGATATAGACAAGTGTTTAATGAGATAACACATGTGTGAACAATATTTACACAAGACATAAAATCGTTTGTCTAATTAAGGACAATAGTTTCGGAACCGTTGTATGATACAGAAATAAACAATGTTTTCTAAAACTGTTGTGTTACTAACAATACAACAATTATATTAGAAAATTGTTGAGTGTTATTTGACAACAGTTTTTCGATCTCTTGTGTGCTATGTATAGTACCAACAGTTTTGGAGAACCGTTGTGTACAAATATACAATAGTTTGCCAAACCGTAATATGATGCACACAAAGACAATAGTTCAGAGAAACCGTTGTGCTAAATCCAAAGTTTTGTCTTTTTTTAACGACAGTTCAAAAAACCGTTGTATGAACGCTGGCTAAGACAATGGTTATTTGGGGGAAACAAAAACCCGTTGTTTGTTATTTTGGGACAACGGTTCTTTGTCAACTGTTGTCTAATTAATGTTGTCTGAAGCTGTTTTTCTTGTAGTGAGTTGAAGTTCCTCTATGATTTCAGTCCCTCTTAGAGCTTCCACAAGCTTGAGTCAATCATCCAATGAATAACCATTCAAGTAACCAACTCTGAATCTTGAAAATATGCCAACCTTTATGTTCAGAAATTGTCCATTCTTAGAAATTTTGTTCATCCCCTTTTCCTTGAGCTCATTTGATCTTTGTTCAAACATGAAAATTTCTGCTACATATTTCCTATCCTTTTCTTCCTTTTCAGCCTTTTCTTTTGCTCTTCTTTCATCTCTTACTTTCATCCATACACACATTACAGCCCCCATGCCCTTGTACGTGTGTCCTTATCCTTTATTAAGCTAATCACCCTCTTAATTTATGTGGTTGAAAGTGTGTCCATTAAATCCCTGCTAAGTAGAGTGAAGGAGCCATCTTGATAGTAGATTTTGACTTTCTCAATGATACAACCCAAACTCTGACTATTTTTTCAGCTAATTGTTGAAAGTAGTCATCATTTGTGATGCACCAATTTAAAGGTAGAAAATTAGTCTGATTAAAGCAATTCCAGATAGCCCTCTGTTTAACTTGCAGCTTCTTTGTTTTTCTCCCAAAAGTTTTGAAATGAGTTTTGATTGGTGGCTTAAATGAGGGTAGGTTTGAGATTTTCTTTAATTAGGGTGGATTGGCTAGAGGTGATTGGTATTTTAAGTAGAGTATTTGCAGTTTGTTTGTACAAAAGTTTTGGCTTAGAGGTTAAGGGTAGTTGAGTGTTTGAGTTTCCAGGCTTAGAGGATTGAGCCTGTTGGATTTGGATTGGTAGGACTTTTTCTTGGTGCCTTCACCATCTTCCTTCTACTTCCTTCTTCTTTCATCTCCCTTTTTCTTGTCATCCCTCTTCTTCCCATCTTACTTCTTATCTTCTACTTTGTTGCTAGTTGCTTCAGAAGAGTGACTTGGATTTGAGCGAGAAGGTTTTTTCTCATCATGCTTCTGCTCATCATCATCCTTGTCAACTTTTAAGTTGAATTGAGAGTTTGGCAACATGGTCTCTGCATTCTGTAGATATCTCCCCAGCATCCCAATCATCTCCTCATCTTCAGTTTATGGGTACTGTGAAGTATCTGCACTGTTTAGTTTGTGGACAAATATAGGCCACCCCCTTCCTTGATTGTAGATAGGCTTCAGGAAAAGTAGCTATCTGAGCTTGCTTGAGTTTTTGAGCAATTGGGTGTCCTCTAAAATTACTGGATTAACTCTGTCAATTATTACATCCAGCTCAGATGCTCTCATTTTTTGTAGATTTGAGAGAGACACATACAGATATCTGTCCAAACCACATTCATTGACATTGGCAACTATCCTTTTCTCCAAAAAAATTTCAACCTTTACTATTACCACTCTTAAGAAATTGATGTTGTTGGCCAAAGCTCTCTTATAAGTAATTTAGTTATTTGCCAGAGGGATTCTTAGAACTACCAGTAGCTCATTGAACTCCTTATCTTGACAGGTCCTTCTGCAGCTTTCTGGAGCCTGTCTTTACTGACACTTTGAGAGAGTTTTAAGTGCATAGAACTTTGACCAAAGTGAGTAGTAGATTTTACAGCCTCTTGAGATTGTGAATATTTACCAGCTTCCTTGGACTATTTAATCTTAGCTTCTATCTCCCCTTAGTCTTGTTGGCAGGCAGGAGTAGCGAATTTGGAATTTATGACCTCACAGCTTCAGGAAGAGCAGGTAAAGGAACATTCAAGGCACCCATGATAGCTCCCAAAGAAACTGAATTATGCATTTGAAGATGTTTATGGGAGTCTACCAGGATCCCAATGTCATTCTGTTGACTCTGCACTAGAGAAAAGAGAGCATTAACCTGAGTTGTGAGTGAGTCATTGGAGGCTTGAAGAGTTGAAACTTGTTGTTGTAAAGATTGAATCTGGAGATTTGTTGATATAGAAGAAGGGTGTTGAGAACTTGAAGAGATAGTAGCACCAAAAGTAGCTTGAACTGTCTCCTTGATACTTGCATTAAAAGAGCAGATGGTTTATATCTAGCTTGATGAAGTTGATCCAGCTTGACCCTAGTGTCATTGTTACTGGTGATATGATTCTGGAAAACTTCATGGAGAGCCATAAAGGACTGTTTGAGATTCTTGATGTTTTCTCCATGCTAGTCATGTCAAACCTTGCCATTTGGTCAGCAAATGTCTGAAACTTTCTCTTAATCTAAACTTGAGTAGGCACAAGGTCATCAAGCTTGTCTTTCACCAATCCTCTTATCTTATCTTGATGGTTGTCCAGAGTCTGTTAGAGTGCTTTACTCATGATATGAAAAGCTTTTAGTTGAGCTTTGTAGACTTCTGTCACAGCATCATAGACCTCCTGCGGACTGAGAGCATTGGCATTGCTTCCCAATATTGTGATATATTCTTCTCTAAATCTTTCCAAGACCTCATCCATGCTTAAGCTAAAGTCCTTGTCTAACCAAGTATCCACATTGCTATCTTGTTCAGCTTCATTGACAAATTTCTGTTGTTGGTGTTCAACATCTGTTTGTAAGACAGCAAGATTGCTTGATAGTCCTGATTGGACATGTCTGTGGTAAGAAGTTGTTGTGTAATGTTGGAAAGGCCAGAAAGTTGATCAACCAAGAGGTCATTCATTGTAATGGGTTGAGCTTGGGAATATTGAAGCCACTGAGAGATAAGGTGTAATGGTTGTTGGAAAGGGTTTGATATAGAAGGTATATATGTTTGAGTTGAGGTAGATGAGTGAGGTTCAGTAATATTTCCTGTGACAGATGCCATAATTTGACTCACAGTTGAAACTGTGGTTAGAACAGTGTGTTGTTCACCACTTATGGGAACCTCCAATTAAATTGGAGAGGATTTGACCAGGTTACTGTCATGTACTATGGCCTCAAACCCTTGCTCTTCTTGGAAAGAGCTATCACTTGAATGTGCCTGACTTGCCTCCCCTGTAACAGGCTCATTGGCAATTGAACTCCTAGCTTCAATTTTTAAGGCAATTTCAGCTAGGGTTTTGAGGGGAGTTGTTCCTACATGAGGAACCTCTAATTGAATTGGAGAGTATTTAGATAACTCCCTCTCAGGAATACTACCCTCAAACCTATCAATCTGTGAAGATTGTTTAGCACATGAAGGTGCTTGAGTAGCTACCATAGGGTCTTCAGTAAAATCCGATGAAATCCATGTGTTTGTGTTGGTGTCATCAAGGTCTGCCCCAGAGTGTAGCCTCTCACCAACTAAATGTGGTTCCTGGGTGGTGATTATAGTTTCTTGAACCATGTCACTTGATTTTAGAAACACTTGAAAATTAGATTCAAGTGTCTCATTGTATGAAGAAAAAATTTTAGATATAAGATTTGAGATTTCAGAACTGAGTGTTGGCAGCTCCCCCTGAATAGAGGGCTGATCTTCAAAAGATGTGCTCTGTGTGTGTGTGTCATCCTTATTCCTTCTTTCATATACTTGAATATGGTCAAGTGTTGGTGCAGACTCTTTACAGGGTGCACTAGGGAGAATGCTCTTTTCAATAGAGACATCCTGTTAAGAGGATGCCCCTAGCGTATGTTTTCTTCCCTCTTTTGCAAGTACATCCTTTCGGGAAGATGCAGAGGTGGCTTGAGTGGTCACCTCGATTTTCTTTTCCTTCTTTGGTTTCTTGACCAGGGTGGAATGTATTTGTGTTTGATTCTCACCACTATCATTAATAACAGTTAGGGTTGCATTCTTTCTCTTCTTTTAACTCACTTCACCCTTTTGAGAGGATGAATTGGTTGGTTTCCTAGTTTCTATTGGTAAAGAAAGAGAGGTCTTAATTTGGGAAGGCCTAGTTGTGATTGTAGACCTCATGTCAGGCATAGGGTAAGGGTAAGTCATGAATCTCTCCGACATAAATGGAGTGATTCTAAGACTTACAGTTACCTTATTCTTTGTAGTAAGTAAACCAAATAAAATTTTGGATATCTGTTTACAATTGCCTATTTCTGTTCTATCTATACCATTAAGTAAATGAATATCTTGAACTTTATGGTTTAAAGTAGACATTATAAACCTTGGAAAGAAAATTTCCTTAACTCTTGAAGATAAAGGCATAGTCTGTCACGCCCCAAACATTTACAAACGACAATATACGAGTAATTACATTAGTTAACAAAAGGAAGTAAATACATCTGAATCCAAGATCTTACATTGGAACAACCCAACACTATTAACTAATACAACCTGATTTCAATATCGAGTCCTCACACACAAAATCACTAACTACCTGAGCTCGTACATACGAATCGGCATCACAAGTCTTACGCACTGTCTGCTTGAATCTAACCATATCTGCTAGCTGAAATATCAGGGTAAGCAAGTAGTGAGCCAAATGCTCAACAAGTGCTATAATATACATAAACAAGAATAAAACATTAACAATGGAATTGAAAGATTCAACAATATAGTATAAAGAGATAAACTTTCAGGGTGATGGCATCTTTTCATGTAATAAAACCATTCAAAATCATTTCCTTATCAAAAACCATTTTATGACGCTACGGATTACAGCCGGTGATCAGCCGTGAAGTAATCCCAAACCTCGCTAAGTTCTAGAACATTAGTGGGATCCCTAGGAAACTTTTAAGCCTACAAATTAAGAGCGGAAAGGACTTGCGTATCAGTCCAGATCCACTATCTAAAAAAAATATTTGTCCCTCTTTGGGACTGGAAATTCAAATTTTAACTTTTTATTTTAAAAACTGATGCCAAGTGACGGTTAATTTATTAAACAGTGAGCATCTTTATCAAGGGTTCTAGATCAACTTTGAAGAACAGGGAATAGGTTCACTAAATTTCAAGGCCATGATCAACTAGACTATACTTTATCAAGGGAATTGCAAGGTTTCTATTCACAAGAAATTTGACAATGAGATTTAGCAGGGTTATCGGATAGTATGAAGGAACTAAGTCAAACTAGGTTCAAGGTAATGGTTCCAGATAAGACATAGGTATTGAAATATAAAGAAGGTGAGCATCAGTTCAAAGTATAACAGGGTATCATGTTTTCGGAGTAAGAATAGGGTTATCAAGCAATCATGAACGACTTTTAAGGGATAGATGACTTTTAGGTATCAAGAATAGGTTACTGAGTATAACTTGCTCAGGGTTCCACATCACAATTACTTGGTATATTAGCATGGTACGACTTTTGAATTACTTGCATAGAAATCTCCAAGCAAAGCTAAACTACTTGCAATAGATACTTGAGGGTTTATAGTATTTGCATATAATACGAAAGATAGATTTGAAACCATTTGGATCATATATATCAAGGTGAATTAAAATACTCGCATCATATATAAAAGCTGGGCTAACACTATCTTGGAGTATAAACAAAAAGGTAGGTTGAATCACTTGCCTTGAGAAAGGCTTGACTTGACTGGCAGGTGGGAGCAACTAGAGCTTCACTCGACTTTAATGGCAAGTTTACCCTCGTCTCGAGAGCCTACATAAAATAATAATATACTCATTATAATATATACTCACTAACTCAACCTAATTATAAACCGAAATTACGCACATTGGCACATAGGCCTATATACACATAAACGCTTATAATTACCTTATAAGCATAATAGTTCACATAGCCACTCATGTACACATAGCACATTTAAGTACATAATAATATATCCATACACACTATATTGCATCACTAGGCTTGGATGATATCACTCCACTTACTCAAGTCACTTAATTATGCTAAACTAGCCAAAACTCTTAATATCGTTCTCATAACTCAAAGTGCCTTTTCTAAACCATCAAGTTCTTATGGACCCTTACTTAGGCCTTACACTCTACTAACCTCATAATATCTTACAACTATGTGGTCAACCTAGGCCTCACTAATAGTAATGGTTAAGTGATTTTGCTCATTTAGTGATTTCAGGGTGACACCAATGGGTTTATGAGTACAATTGACACACTTACACTTCAAGTTTACCTCTCAAACTTCTACACTAGACTCTTATGACCATAAAGCAACTCTAAAACATGGTGTGGCTCAAGGGCCTAGCTTGGGCCTACCTGGGCCTAAGCTTAAAGTCCAATGTTGCCCTGTTTTATGGACAGAAAAGTGTCCTGTTTTGCACTAACTTATGACACGTGATTCTAACTCAATTCCTATGAACTATGGCTGGAAAAACTCCTCTGAAACTCCCTCTAACTAGGGCTAACCAAGGCCTAGTGAGGTCCTACCCATGACATGGTCAAAACTCCTCATTTCTAAGTTGCAACAAAACTGTCCCCTGTCGGATAGATTCTAAATTTTGATGTGTACACCTCACTAAATGGTTGGGTTTCTCTAATTTATGACATCTAGACTCAATTATACCCCAATTCTTAACTCCCCGTGGCTTGGGCCTAACAATGCCTAAGAAATGCCCATTCAAAATCAACACAAAACTCACATGCAAATCTAGAAAATTTTCAGGATTCTATCCTAGCCTTTCCACCTTAACTCCCACTTTAAAACCATGAATTAAATCTCAACCAAGGAAACTTTACTACTATAAGACTCTAAAATAAGGTCTCAATCAATAATGGAGATCATCCATGCCCTATAGTACCAACATGCAAAATAAAACTTAACATGCAACTCAAGATGATCACTAAATCAAGTTCGACTAAACAAGAGGGTTAGTAGCTCATAAATTCGACTTAAAATACTTAACTACTTCAAAAGATCATGCACACTATCTTTTAAAAAATAAGATCAAGCATAATATCAAGGAAAAAATTCGTTTTAAGCACATATAAGGTCGAATTTAACACAAACTAAGCATGCATGTATATTTTCGAAAAGAAGAGCATATATATCATGATTATACTTGAAAATAATGCCCTAACTCTAACATGCAAAGTAGAATATGACTTTACAACTAAAGATCAGTAGCATAAGAGTTTTATTCATGGAAACACTTAGTTTATGCACATAAAAAGTATATCTCATAGAGAACTCTTTAATCCACATGAATTAAGAGTTTCTCTTTGGAGATCACATAAAATCAAGACATGCAAGCATTAAGCTTCATCTCCTAAGCATGGAACGTCTTGTAAAGTGTATATTATATAAATGGGTAATGGAAATACACTAGAATGGAAAGGATTTGATGAAGAAAAATTGAAGGGAATGGGGGAAGGGGCTTCGGCCGAATGAAGAAAAAGAGAGGGGGAGGAGAGAAAATTTGAGAGTGAAAATGATGAGCTTGAGTGGAGTGTGGTTTTGGGTTAACTCCTCTCTTTATGGTTCATCATGCACTAATTAATCGTGGAATTTGGAATGTACTAAATTGCCCTTCTCCAATAACCAAGCAAGAGTGCATGCAAGGGTAGTTTAGTCTTTTGGTGGATAGAAGAAGGTTAATAGGGTATTAATTATCTCTTATGCCCTTTTAAATTGAATTGGAGGGTATTTGCATGCATGGGCAACTAAGTAATTTGTAATTTAAAAATCAACTAATTTATATAAAACAATTTTTATAAATATAAATGCACCTCCATAAATCAGAAAATAAATAACATAAAATAGCTTATAATTTTAGAAATTTAATGATATAAAATTTGAAAGTTTATTGTTAAAAGATTTTTAAAATTGATTTTTCATATAAAATGAAATACTTTTGATTATCATTTAAAAATACTAAATGATAAGATTTTCTTTTCAAAGAAATTTTATATAAACTAATACATTAAACACTTACAAGTCTGCCTGAATCTCTATAGGTTCATATTCCATCACATGGTTGGCATCAGGATTATACTTCTTAAGTAATGACACATGAAACACGTTATGCACATGCTGATACCAAGACGGGAAAGCTAATTCATAGGCCACCTTCCCTACTTGACTCAAAACTTCAAAAGGACCAATATATCTAGGTGCTAACTTCCCTTTCTTGCCAAATCGAGACAATCCTTTCCTTGGTGATACTTTCAGCAATACAGCTTCACCTACCTGGAATCTGATATCCTTACGTTTCGGGTCCTCATACTTTCTTTGCCTATCTTGAGCAACAAGTAATCTCTTCTAAATTAATTTGACTATCTCATTCATTTGTTGTACCAATTCTGGGCCTAAAATCCTTCTTTCTCCCACTTCATCCTAGCTGGTTGGTGATCTGTATTTCCTTCCGTATAAAGCTTCGTATGGTGGCATGCCAATACTGGTGTGATAGTTGTTGTTATTAGAGAATTCTACCAATGGCAGGTGGTCATCCCAACTTCCCGTAAAATCAATCGCACAGCTACGCAATATGTCTTCAATTGTTTGAATTATCCTCTCGCTTTGACCATCAGTCTGCAGATGATACGCCGTACTCATATTCAACTTGGTGCCAAGACTTTCTTGAAATTGCTTCCAGAATCTCGAGTTAAATCATGGATCTCTGTCCGAAACTATTGATACAGGTACGCCATATCGTAATACGATTTCACGCACATACAGGTGGACCAATCTGTCCAATGAAGACCTCTCGTTAATCGAAAGAAAATATGCCGACTTCGTAAGGCGATCAACTATAACCCATATAGCATCATGTCCAGATTTCGTTCATGGTAATCCTACTACAAAGTCCATGGCAATGTTTTCCCACTTCCATTCTTGAATCTTTAAAGGCTGAATTAACTCACTTGGTCTTTGATGTTCTACCTTCACTTTCTGACAAGTATAGCACCTCGCAACCCATTCTACTACTTCTCACTTCATATTTGGCCACCAAAAGTTCTGCTTCAAGTCCTAGTACATCTTGGTGCTTCCCGGATGGATTGAAAATCTAGAATTATGAGCTTCTTGCAATATCTCATTCTTTAATTCAGTCACATGGGGAATCCAAATTCTTGAGGAAAACCTTAATATACCTTGTTCATCCCTTTGAGTAAAAATCTCTTCTCCGATCAGTTGATTATTCTCCTATTTCATCACTTCTTCCTGACATTTCTTTATCTTTTCCAATAATGATGGCTGAAAAGTCATAGTACGACAAATCTCCTCAGCTTTTCCGTAAACACACAGTTCTAATTCAAATTTCCTGATTTCTCCAGATAATTCCTTTGATACCGCTGCCATATTCAACCCCTCTTTCCTACTCAAAGCATCAGCTACCACATTTGCCTTTCCCGAATGATAATTTATCGAGCAATCATAGTCCTTAATTAATTCCAACCATCTCCTTTGCCTCATATTGAGCTCCTTCTGAGTGAAAATATACTTCAAACTCTTGTGATCCGTGTAGATCTCACACCTTTCTCCGTAAAGGTAATGTCTCCAGATCTTAAGTGCAAATACTATAGCTGCTAATTCCGAGTCATGTGTAGGATACTTCAATTCATGTGGTTTTAACTGTCTTGACGCATACGCAATCACCTTGTTGTGTTGCATTAGCACGCAACTGAGGCCTTTATGTGAAGCATCACTGAAAATCACAAAGTCTCCTTGATCGTCTGGTAATACTAGTATCGGAGCTGTGACCAACCTCTATTTCAATTCTTGAAAACTATCTTCACATTCTGCATTCCTTTCAAATTTCTGATTCTTCCTAGTCAACTTAGTCAATGGTGTGGTGATTTTCGAGAAATCTTTAACAAACCTTCTATAATATCCCGCCAATCCTAGAAAACCTTGCACTTCCGTAGGTGGCTTTGGTCTCTCCCAACTCATAATTGCCTCAATCTTTCCAGATTCACTTTGACTCCTTCATTTCCAATAACATGTCCCAAAAATTGAACTTCCTTTAACCAGAACTCACACTTAAAAAACTTGGCATACAACTTCTCTTGTCGGAGTATCTCTAATGCTAACGATAGATGTTGCATATGTTCTTCTTCTGACTTTGAATATATAAGAATATCATCAATGAAAACCACTACAAACTTGTCTAAATACTTTTTAAATACCCGGTTCATCAGATCCATAAATGTTGCAGGAGCCTTAATCAACCCAAAAGGCATTACTAAGAATTCATAATGTCTGTATCTTGTTCTAAATGCTATCTTCAGGATGTCGTCTTCTTTGATCTTCAATTGATGGTATCCTGATCTTAAATCAATCTTGGAAAAACACTTAGCTCCTTTCATCTGATCAAATAAATCATATATCCTTAGTAGCGGATAACGGTTCTTAATCGTCATCTTATTTAACTCTCGATAGTTTATACATAACCTCATGCTTTCATCCTTCTTCTTTACGAATAGAACAGGTGCTCCCAATGGTGACGTACTGTTAGTGTAGGTGCCCTAGAGGCAATACATTATTCTTTTATAATCTTTATGTCAGTTGATCATTCAATAAATGTATTTATTATGACCTTAATTACTGCGATATTTTGTTAGCATAATAAATGTCCTTAGAATCATGATACAAATTGTATAGTTTAAGTACATGACTTGAACTTGAGATTATATAATATATTATATTCTTAAAGGTCCCTAGTCGAGTATTATTATATAGGACAATAATAATACATTGATAGACTAGTATGTTGTTTGACAAGATAACGACATCTCATTGGTTATAAGTATGGGGATACTAAAGTCAATATATAGGTACATGTGAGAGTACATGGCACTGGACAGACCCACAGTGAGATTCTTCATGTTTAATAAAGTCATAAGAAAGACTCACAGTGATAATGGTGTAATGATCCTTTCACTTGAAATCATTATATTTCTATACGAGGATTAATATACTTTGACTACATTAAAAGTTACTTTTGATCGGGTGATGATAAAAGTGGACATCGGGTATATCATGAGTCGTATGAGAAATATGAATGATAGATAAAGGATTTAACCCTCCTATAATTAGGAGAGATATTATTGGCCTCTTGATTGAGTGAGATTATAAAAGCATGGCCATGCTCAAATAATGATTTATCTCGATAATCTACTCATGGATCAAGTAAACCCGGATTAAATGTTGAAGAGGATGACTAAATACATGCCTCGAGTTTAATCTATAATATGTATGGCTAAAGGGATTATATTACACGAAAAACATTAATCACGAAAGGTTTTATCTAATCACGATTTAATTATTGTTTAATTGGGTAACAATGATGTATTACTAGATACCGCTCATTGTTTATAATTTTATTAGAGAATAAAATTATTGCCAATTAAATAATAGCCTATAGGGTCGCACAAATAGAGCACTTAATGGAATAGTTAATTTAAATTATGGATTTAAATTAATTGATGATTATTTGAATTTTATTATAATTAAGTAAGACTTAATTGAGATAATAAAAATTCAAATTAAAAGGAATGTTTTGCCCATAATAATTAAGCATGACTTAATTATTAATTAAATAATAGAAATTCGTTTTTATTATTTAATCCAATACCTACTAGGGTTGGGCTTTGCTGTTATGGGCCTTTTTAATCAGCCATTATAAATACATAATGATAGGTTAAAGAGGCTTGTACGTTTTTGAGAAAACCCTAGCAGCAAAGAGAGGCAGAGGCAATTCAGATCGTCAAGAAGGAGGCTAGTACATCCATTCTGTAGTCAAGTTCGTGAGACGTTCTTGAAGGTGCTTGTGTGGATACCATAGAGGTGTTTCTCCGAGAGGTAGACAGAAAGCGTGATAGCTAGGATCTCCATTGAGTTCGTGAAAGTTAAGCTCTTGAAAGGTATGATTCGTTATATCCATAATCTGCCCATAATTATACATGAATCCTGTTTTTGGGTTTCAAAATTTTTGTTTTATTTACGTTTATCCGCTGCGTTTTATGCCTTCGGAACCCAACAATGGCATCAGAGCTACGTGTATAAGGGGCTGATTTGGTTACGTGTTTACTGTATTTTAACAAGTATGCATGTGTGATGAGTCTGCCATGATAACAGTTATGTTATATGAGTCTGCCATGATAGCAGTTATGTTATATGAATGATATGATGAATCTATTAATGATCTATATGATGATACTAGTATGTTTAAGATCTGCCATAACTCATATGTATGCGATCTCTTAAAATATGTATACTGATACATGTTTTTGGTAACTGGGATATGGATCGTGTGTATACTGATACATGCTTCTGGAATAGTATTCTGATACATGTTTTTCTAGTATTCTGATACTTAATTTTGCAAAAATTTCTGCCAGTTATGGCCGCGTGCTTAGGGTTTCGTTTTTAATTTGTGCTTATGACATATGCTTTACTTATGTATTATTCTTGATTGGATCATGATAAGTGATAAATAGTATGTCATCTTTATATGATCTATCATGTTCTTTAATGGTTACTTGAGCATGGTGCATAGTTATGGCCTTAAGACCTTAGTTGTAATGGTTTATTCTTTTGGTTTGTAATAAATACGACTTGCATGTCGTTTTCTATTTGTAGTTGTTTTATCTCGAATGTAACTCGAGTTCTTTTATAAGTTCATTAGTATAATTCTTAATGTAACATCCAAGAAGGACAAGGGAAAGAGGAGGCATCCTATGGAGGCCAAGGAGACAATGGAAGCAATAGAGAAGACATATGTAATAGTTATTTTTACACCATAGACTGACCTTGATCTTTTCATTAGCCTGAAAAGATCACATAGGATTGGGCCATAACTATTGCACGTTTACTTTACGCACTTTTCATATGATGCATAAATAGTATGTGTAGAGTAGAAAATGCATGTTTTAATTAGATTAATGATGCATGTATGTATTAGATACATCACCCAAGCCATGCCTTTAAACAAGATAAAATCTGTAACGACTCAAGATTTAAAATTAACAAACGATCATGAGATTCTCGTGTTTATGAAACACGGAATAAAATACGAATTTTCTTTATTTCTGACATGGGGCGATTTTGTCAACAACGGGTTCATAGAACTTGTAAGGCTGTGGGTTTTAAGCGAGACCGATGTGACTCCTCCACTACCTGGAAATCAAACCATTGACGAGTATTGATTTGAAATATTTTATTCAAGGAAAAATTGGGAATCTCTTTATGATGGGATCATGATCGTTCTAAATTAAAAAAACCCTAAGTAAAAATATTAAGTTTTAATCAGATGTTTTCCAATGAATGAACACTCATTAAATCCTAGATCGATAAGGGGAAGGGCTGTCAGTGGCAGGGGACTCCTATCTATCATGGTGAAATGCGATGAATATAAACGGTTATATTCGTACGTTGTATTATTGGGTCTAACTTAACTGAGTCATCATAATAAGGTGAATATAAACAGTTATATTCAACTATTATGAACTTAGAAGCATAGAGTTTGGTTAAAAATCTATTAGATAGATAAGATCAATTGTTGTTCACCAAATTATCCAAGAATTATATATGATATAATTGACAATTGTTGTCTACCTAAATAATCATGTTTTAAGGATACCAGTGGTTGACTTAGAACATGACGAAATATGGATCTTGGCTCACTAGAAAGATTTATGGGATATACTTTCCGAATTAATAGTTAGGGCTATTAATTTGATAAAAAAATAGTGGGAGATATATTATGAATATTTCATAATCATATGAACATAAAATTTTAACTCAGACAATCTAATGTTTATTTTGCGCTTTTATTATTGTAGATACTGAGTAATGGCAAACAACACAAACACACTATCCGTACGTTCAGTCCTTGAGAAGGACAAGCTGACAGGAGGAAACAACTTCCTAGACTGGCAGAGGAATTTGAGGATTGTCCTCAGGCGGGAGAGCAAGCTTCATGTCATTGATATTCCTCCTCCAGGCCCCCTTCCTGAGGGTGCTACTGCTGATGAACGAGCAGCACGCACAAGGGATGAGAATGATGCAAATGATGTTGCATGTCTTATGTTGGCAACTATGAGTGCTGAGCTTCAAACACAGCATGTGCATATGGATGCATATACTATCAATGAGCACTTGCAAAGCATGTTTGCAAGCCAAACTCGTCAAGAAAGGTTCAACACGAGTAAGTCACTTTTTAATTGCAAACAAGGGGCGAGTGAACCAGTTGGCCCACATGTTCTGAAGATGATTGGTTACATTGAGTACCTTGAAACTTTGGGTTTCCCGATTGGTCCGGAAACTGGTATTGACCTAATCATGAATTCTTTGAACAACAAATTCACTCAGTTTGTTGTGAACTACAATATGAATGAATTTGACAAAACACCTACTGAATTGTTGCATATGTTGAGAACATATGAGACCAATATGAAGACAGCTGAACCTGCTCCCATACTGATGGTGGGAAATAAAGGTAAGGCCAAAGGGAAGGGCAAATGAAAGGGTAAGAAGAAGATTGGATCTGATTCTACACCCAAGCCAAAGTCAGGTCCCAAACAGGCTTTAAAGCCTAAAGGTGGTGTGGCCAAGGGTGAATGTCACTACTGTAGGAAAGATGGTCACTGGAAGAGAAACTGTCCAATTTACTTGGAGGATCTGAAGAAAAAGAAAGCAGTTCAGATTTCTGGATCAGGTATTTATGTTATAGAAGTCAATTTGTCTATTTCTACTTCTTGGGTATTTGATACTGGATGTGCTTCTCACATTTATATAAATGTGCAGGGCCTGCAGAGAAGTAGAACTTTGGCTAAGGGAGAAGTGGACCTAAGAGTAGGCAATGGAGCAAAAGTTGTTGCTTTAGCTGTAGGGACTTATTATTTACCTATGCCCTCTGGGCTTGTTTTAGAACTAGAAGACTGTACGTGCCTGTGATTTGCAGAAACATTATTTATGTTTCTTGTTTGGACAAAAAAGGTTTTTCATTTACAATAAAGAACAACAGTTGCTCTTTTGCTTCGAATGATTTAACCTATGGTGTTGCACGTTTATTTAATGGTTTATATGTTCTTGATTTAGATAACCCTGTCTATAATATAGAAAACAAACGACTTAAAATGAATGACTCAAATCAAACATACCTATGGCATTGTCGTCTAGGCCACATAAATGAGAAACTCATATCCAAATTACATAAGGATGGATACTTGGATAAGTTTGATTTTGAATCATACCAAGAATGCGAATCTTGTTTGCTTGGTAAGATGACTAAAGCCCCTTTCACTGGTAAGGGTCAAAGGGCCACTAAACGTCTGGAGCTAATACATAGTGATGTATGTGGCCCAATGCGTGTAATGGCTAGAGGAGGCTACTACTACTTCATAACATTTACTGATGATTTTAGTAGATATGGATATGTATATCTTATGAAGAACAAATCCGATTCTTTTGAAAAATTTAAAGAATACAAGGTTGAAGTAGAAAAGCAAATTGGCGGAGATGCAAGTATTAATATCTTACGATCCGATCGTGGGGGTGAATACTTAAGCACCGAATTTAGAGAGTATTTGAAAGAGTGTGGTATTGTATCACAACTCACTCCGCCAGGAACACCTCAATGGAATGGAGTTTCAGAGAGGAGAAATTGCACCTTGTTGGACATGGTGCGATCGATGATGAGTCATGCAGATCTTCCAATTAGTTTCTGGGGTTACGCTCTATAAACAGCGGCTTTCACACTTGACCGTGTTCCTACTAAGAAGGTTCAAAAGACTCCATATGAGATATGGAAGGAGAAACGGTCAGGCATGAACTTTATGAAAGTTTGGGGATATAAGGCGTTTGTGAAACGTCAAGAATATGACAAGCTTGGACCTAAATCCGAAGAGTGCATTTTTGTAGGATACCCTAATGAAACAAAGGCGTATTATTTTTATAGTCCTTCTGAGCAGAAAGTGTTTATTGCTCGAGATGCTGTCTTCATGGAAAGAGATTTTGTTTCCAAAAGAAACAGTGGGAGAACTATAGATCTCGATGAAGATCGAGAACCGCAAAATAGCATTGAACCTGAAGTGGAACAAGAGCAGAATATTGATAATGCTCAACAAACACAGGTTGTTCGTAGATCTGGTAGATTTCGCCATGAGCCAGAGAGATATGGATTTCTCATGACTCAGTGTGGTGATTTGATGCTCATAGATGAAGATGAGCCTCTCACATACCAAGATGTTATGAACAGTCCAGACTCTAAGAGATGGCTTGAAGCCATGAAATCCGAGATAGATTCCATGTACGAAAACCAAGTATGGAATTTGGTTGATCCACCTGAAGGGGTAAAACCCATAGGGTGCAAATGGGTTTTTAAGAAGAAAAAGGGCATGGATGGAAATGTTCAGACCTATAAAGTTAGGCTGGTTGCAAAAGGTTTCAAACAAATTCATGGTATTGACTATGATAAAACTTTCTCACCAGTGGCTATGGTCAAGTCTATAAGGATTTTACTTGCCATTGCAGCATTCCATGATTATGAAATCTGGCAAATGGATGTCAAAACAGCCTTCCTTAATGGAAGCCTTGAAGAGGATGTGTACATGACACAACCTGAGGGTTTTGTCGATCCAAGGAATGCTGGCAAGGTATGTAAATTGCGTCGATCCATTTATGGATTGAAGCAATCCTCTAGGAGATGGAAAATCCGTTTTGATGAAATAGTCACAGAGTATGGCTTTGTTCAAAACGAAGATGAACCGTGTGTTTACAAGAAAGTTTGTGGGAGCTATGTGGCATTCATAGTACTATATGTTGATGATATACTACTAATGGGGAATGACATACCTTCTCTAAAGGCTGTTAAGACTTGGTTAGGGAGCAATTTCTCCATTAAAGACTTAGTAGAGGCATCCTACATTCTAGGAATGAGGATCTATAGAGAAAGATCTAGAAGGATGATCGGTCTAAGTCAGAGCACATACAATGATAAGGTTTTGCATCGTTTTGGAATGCAAAATGCAAAAAGGGGATATGTCCCCGTGTCTCAAGGGATAACGATCTCTAAGGACCAGTGTCCGAAATCATTGGATGAGGACCACATGAATAAAGTTCCATATGCTTCAGCAATTGGATCTATCATGTATGCAATGGTATGTACTCGGCCAGATGTCTCGTATGCTTTGAGCATGACGAGCAGATACCAGTCTAATCCGGGTGAAGGTCACTGGACGGCAGTTAAGAATATTCTTAAGTACCTGAAAAGAACTAAAGATTCATTCTTAGTGTATGGAGGAGAAGAGAAACTCGTTGTAAAAGGTTACACTGATGCAAGTTTCTAAACAGACAGAGATGATACTGTATCACAGTCTGGTTTTGTGTTTTGTCTAAACGGAGGTGCTGTAAGCTGGAAGAGTTCAAAGCAAGAAACAGTAGCTGATTCTATAATGGAGGCTGAGTACATTGCAGCTTGTGAAGCAGCTAAGGAGGCCGTTTGGATTCGAAAGTTCATTTCTGATTTGGGAGTGGTTCCATCGATCGCAGATCCCATTGATCTATACTGCGATAATAATGGAGCCATTGCACAGGCTAAAGAACCTAGATCACACTCCCGGGCTAAACATATACTCAGGAGATTTCACCTTATTCGAGAGATTAATGAAAGGGGTGATATACACATATGTAAAGTGCACACAAATGATAACTTTGCAGACCCACTGACCAAAGGTTTGTCGCAGTAGAAGCACGATGGTCACACTAGTTCCATGGGTATTAGATATATGGGTGATTGGCTCTAGTGCAAGTGGGAGATTGTTAGTGTAGGTGCCCTAGAGGCAATACATTATTCTTTTATAATCTTTATGTCAGTTGATCATTCAATAAATGTATTTATTATGACCTTAATTACTGCGATATTTTGTTAGCATAATAAATGTCCTTAGAATCATGATACAAATTGTATAGTTTAAGTACATGACTTGAACTTGAGATTATATAATATATTATATTCTTAAAGGTCCCTAGTCGAGTATTATTATATAGGACAATAATAATACATTGATAGACTAGTATGTTGTTTGACAAGATAACGACATCTCATTGGTTATAAGTATGAGGATACTAAAGTCAATATATAGGTACATGTGAGAGTACATGGCACTGGACAGACCCACAGTGAGATTCTTCATGTTTAATAAAGTCACAAGAAAGACTCACAGTGATAATGGTGTAACGATCCTTTCACTTGAAATCATTATATTTCTATACGAGGATTAATATACTTTGACTACATTAAAAGTTACTTTTGATCGGGTGATGATAAAAGTGGACATCGGGTATATCATGAGTCGTATGAGAAATATGAATGATAGATAAAGGATTTAACCCTCCTATAATTAGGAGAGATATTATTGGCCTCTTGATTGAGTGAGATTATAAAAGCATGGCCATGCTCAAATAATGATTTGTCTCGATAATCTACTCATGGATCAAGTAAACCCGGATTAAATGTTGAAGAGGATGACTAAATACATGCCTCGAGTTTAATCTATAATATGTATGGTTAAAGGGATTATATTACACAAAAAACATTAATCACAAAAGGTTTTATCTAATCACGATTTAATTATTGTTTAATTGGGTAACAATGATGTATTACTAGATACCGCTCATTGTTTATAATTTTATTAGAGAATAAAATTATTGCCAATTAAATAATAGCCTATAGGGTCGCACAAATAGAGCACTTAATGGAATAGTTAATTTAAATTATGGATTTAAATTAATTGATGATTATTTGAATTTTATTATAATTAATTAAGACTTAATTGAGATAATAAAAATTCAAATTAAAAGGAATGTTTTGCCCATAATAATTAAGCATGACTTAATTATTAATTAAATAATAGAAATTCGTTTTTATTATTTAATCCAATACCTACTAGGGTTGGGCTTTGCTGTTATGGGCCTTTTTAATCAGCCATTATAAATATATAATGATAGGTTAAAGAGGCTTGTACGTTTTTGAGAAAACCCTAGCAGCAAAGAGAGGCAGAGGCAATTCAGATCGTCAAGAAGGAGGCTAGTACATCCATTCTGTAGTCAAGTTCGTGAGACGTTCTTGAAGGTGCTCGTGTGGATACCATAGAGGTGTTTCTCCGAGAGGTAGACACAAAGCGTGATAGCTAGGATCTCCATTGAGTTCGTGAAAGTTAAGCTCTTGAAAGGTAAGATTCGTTATCTCCATAATCTGCCCATAATTATACATGGATCATGTTTTTGGGTTTTGAAATTTTTGTTTTATTTACATTTATCCGCTGCGTTTTATGCCTTCGGAACCCAACACGTACTTGGCCATATCACTCCTTTGTCCAACAATTCCTGTAGCTGGCTCGCCAACTCTTTCATTTCTACTGGTGTCATTCTATAAGATGCCTTCGAAACTGGTTCCGTGCCTGAAGCAAGGTTGATCTCAAACTCAATCTGTCGATCGGGCGGTAAAACTGGTAGTTCATCTGGAAACACATCTGGAAATTTTTTGACTACGGGGATATCTTCCATGCGGAGGCTCTCTCTTTCTAAATCCACTACGTAGGCTAGGAACGATTTGCAACCTCTCCAAAGCAATTTCTTAGCCTGAACGATTGTAAGAAACAGTCACTCTTGCCTCTGACCCTTAAATACCACTTTCTCTCCAATCTCTGTCTTTAAATATACTTTCTTAGATTTACAATCTATTTGGACGTTATTCTTCCCTAACCAATCCATGCCTAAGATTATGTCAAACTCCCCTAACTTGAAAAGTATCAAGTCTGCTGAAAATTTATGCCCCGAAATATCAATCTCACACTTAGGACAGAATTGACTCACAGGAATCTTCTCTTGATTCGCAATTACCACATCTATTACCTCGTTCAGGGTCATTTTATCACATTTAAGTGTATCAACGAAAATTTATGATATAAAAGATCTAGTAGCTCCAGAATCAATCAATACCTTAGCTTCAACATTATTCATTAAAAGTTTACCTGCTATAACCTTAGAATTCTGAACAGCGTCCTTCATCTTTAAATCAAATGTCCTTGTTGTCGCTTGCAGAGTTGCGGTAGATGGTGGAGGTAATGCCAATACCTCAGCTGGCATGCTTGCACTAGTACTTGCCACATTCATCAAAGCCTTGACTGGTCCGGTTGACTTGCATTCCCTAGCTATATATCCAGTCTTTCCACACTTATAGCATCTAACTCCCGGCTTCGATATCTTACACTCGTTAGCCAAGTGTCCCTTCTGATTGCATCTATAGTATGTCATGTTCAACTTATTACACACTCCTAGATGTATTTTCCCCACAATGCTTGCACTCTGGTCTCTGAAATCTATTTTCCAACTTGTCCTTGGCTTGACTGGTTGTCCCCCTTTGAATCTTGTCTCTTGTTCAAATTTCCCTTCTTCTGAAAATTTCCGCCTTTGTGGAATCCAATCCTTTTCACACTCATGTCTTGTGAGCTTCCGGCTTCATACTTCTCTCCATAAAATGGAACCTTTCTCTTCTTGTTATCCTTTACTTTCCTTGACTGTATCCTATTACTCTCAATCAGAGCACCCTTCTATACTACTCCAGCATAAGTATCAAGCTCAAACATAGCCACTTTAACTCTGATCTAAGGCTCTAATCCTTGTTGGAATCTCTTTGCTTTCTCTTCCTCAGTGTTGGTATACTTCGTCACAAACCTCGATAGCTCCGTAAACTTCTTTTCGTACTCCAATACAGACATACTTCCTTGCTTCAATTCAAGAAATTTAAGCTCCATCTGATTCTGCATATACTTAGGGTAATACTTTTCCTGGAATAGCCTCTTAAACCTTTCCCAAGAAACCGGCTGATTTGTCTCCATAGCTTTCACTGAATCCCACCAATAGATGACTTCCCCTTTCAGAAAATAAGTAGCATATGGCATCTTCTGATCTTCTTCTAACTGAACCAATTTAAAAGCTCTTTTTATTTCCATAATCCATATATTAGCTATTACCGGATCAGTGGTATCATGAAATGCAGGTGGATTCACATTCTGAAAAGCTTTGAAAGTAACAATTTGTCGAGGTGGTACTGGTGGATCAGGTGGTTGGTGTGGTTCATGGTTATCTTGGTTTTCGAATTGTTGTTGAAGAGTTAGTTGTTGTTGAGCTATAGCGTTTGTTTGTTGTTGTAAGGTTTCCAGAAGTCGAAGAATATTAGGATATGTGGTAGAAGTTGTTGTCGGGTTCTTCTTTTTAGGTGGCATGATCCTGAAATAAAAGTTATATCAAAACAGTTATGAATAATACAGAAAATTTCATGGTTATGGCGTCACAAGTCATTTCATTCAATCGGGTTTCAAATTAAACAATAAGGGTGATGCATATAAAATCATAAGAACAATTGAAAGCAAATAGAATGATAGTGCATAATTATCAAAATTAGGGTCAAGGTACATCAAGATTGGAATAGAGTCTTAATCTAGGGATAACATGCTTAATTAAAGGAAACAACAGGGAATTCTACAAAGTCCAACAATACAACGACATGAAAAGTAGATAATGGAAATAACTAAGGCTCCACTCCATCAGAACGAGGTCTGGTAGTCTTCTCTTCATGAAGCATCTTCACAATGCACTGGAGCTCATCCACAATCATCTGGTTAGTATACTGGCTGGTACGGTCTCGGTACGATGGCATCTCATCAAGCTTAGTGTTAACGTACTGAACCAAGGTCTCAAGTCTCGCAGTCATCTGCTCCTTAGGCTTTCCTTCATAGTTTCGGTTGTCCGGATACACGTTCTTCAATCGCTCTAACATTCGATCGTACTTGCCCTGAAGCCTGTCGAACTCACGCCTCAACTCAGCATACACGGAGAAAACAATTGTGTTAGACGGTTCAAAAGATGATGAGGAACGCGCCCTTTGCTGCCAAACACTGCATAGATATATATATATATATATATATATATATATATATATATATATATATATATATATATATAAGAGAATTAGTAGCGAATGACTCAAATATCCTATATCTACACTCTCGTATAATATTCTATAAACCTATATTCATATATAACCTATTTGGGCTGTCCAAGGACTCTAAACCGTAGCTCTAATACCAAAACATGTCACGCTCCAAACATTTACAAAAGACAATATACGAGTAATTATATTAGTTAACAAAAGGAAGTAAATACATCTGAATCCAAGATCTTACAGTTCAACATCCATTATGTAATATCCCATATTTTTAGATATTATTATTATAATTATTTGGAATTATTTATGTGATTTTATGTGAATTTTAGTGAATTATATGACAAGTGGAATTGATGTTTGGGTGTTTATATGTGATATTATTTGAGTATTTCAATTTTTATGTGCTCAAAATAAAATATGGGATGAGTCTGTTAGCTGTGTGTTACTTTATTGTTAATTTTGGGTAATTGTGGATACGAACCTTATTTGTATAAGTAATTATTGAACGACATTATTTTGTTCTTAAAATGATTTTATTGATTATTTATTCTCATAAATGCTAAAATTATTTCTAAAATTATTTGTATTGTTTTATAATTTTATTTATTCATTTTAGGAATTTATAAAATTTAGAAATCAATATTTTATTGATTATTTATCTTTAAATGATTGCCTGATTTCATCTAATTATAAAATCAGTATTAAATTCAGAAATGCTTCAAAAATCAAGAAAATTTTATTTTATTAACTTTTAAATATTTCGAGCATTTTAAATTTTTTTTCGTCAATTTTCTGGCTTTTATTCACCCACACATTTATTCGTTTAATCGATAAATGCGGGTACGTTTCGCATCATTAAAAATGCTTTAAAGAATTTTGAAGATTTTATTTATTTAATTTTTAATTACTTCGACAAATTTAAAAGTTATTTTGGGTAAATTTCGGAGTTATGATACTTGTAATTACCTTTCAGATATTCCAAAATTTAAGTATCGTGTTATTTGTTGGTTCAATAAGTAATAAAAAGAAACAAAAAGGGGTGGGGGGAGATTATTCAATCGGGTATAACCCGTTTTTCTTCTCCTTTGTTCGTTGTCTCCCTACCCTTCTCTCTCAATCGATTCATGTCTCTCTCTGTCGATTCCCTCTCTGTCTCTCTCGATTTTCTTCTTTTCTCCTCTTTTCTTCCCTTCCTCCGCCCTGCTTTCGGTTTCTGGTGAGTTCGCCGTCACCCTCTTTCTTTTTCCGGCGAAATCGCCGCTCTCCCTCCTGTTTATTTTCCGGTCGCTGCATGTATACATATATACTTGCTGTATGTATATGTTCTTGTGCGTGTGTGTGTATCAGTTTGTGTGTGTGTATACTGCTGTGTTTTGTTGCCCCTGTTTTCCAGTTCTGTATTTTTCCGGCCCCTGTATTCCGGTTGTGCTGCGGTGGTTGGCGCGTTGTTGTTACGCGCGTGTTATTGTTTTTCCCGAATTGAAATTGTTTTTAATTTTTTTTAATTTGTTTCTCTGCAGGAATATTTTGAGTAATATGCGTGAAATAAAATATTATTTGGTTTAGGTTGATTTTTGCTTGTTAATTATAGTTATGAACTTGCTAATTGATTTTGTGTAGTTTCGAGTTGTGTAAGTCAATGCTTGGTTGAATTTCGCTTATATATTCTTAGGCGGATTGAATGTCTAAATGACAACTACTATTCCTGATTTTATAAAATCTGAAATTTCAGTTGGTACGGATGATTTCCGGGTTTTTAAGATTTATAACAAAGGTGTAGTAGTGTATAACTTGAGTTTTGATTCGTTAAGTGATTATGGCTTGACCCGGTTAATATATGTTTAAGTTATAATAGTTTATGGTGGTTTTAAATTTCAGTCTTGGTATTTTGAGTTGTTCTACAAAATTTTCAGATTTATACATAGTTATTTGAAGGATTATTAGTGAGTTATATGCATGATATGTTGTGAATTGTGTTGTCAAATCCGTTTAGAAATAAGCTGAGTTCTTGTTAAATTCGTAGCTTTTAACTAGTTCATCGTATGATAATGATTTTGCACTCTCTGGAAAGATAATGGAATTATCTACAATTTTCATTCTTTGTGTTTTTCCAAATTCGGCCTGCAATTATGATAAAATCTGCCATTTGTAAAATCTGTCCGGTTATTTCAGTTTGATACATCCTGACTTCAAAAATTCGTAGTAAATTCATTATTTTAGCTATGACTTTGAACTATACCAATTTTAAAAGCTTAATTCAGGATCTACAATTGTTACTTATAGTTTATTAATCAATTCTATGATTTAAGAGTCTCAAATACTAAGTTACTTGCGAAAACAGGGCTGAATCTGCTTATGCAGCTGTGTATTTTAAAGTTTCTGAATTCGTTACTTGGTCATTTTTAGCGAGCCTTACCATTTTGGAAAGGTCGCTAAATATCCTACAACTTTTATGTTTTAAACTTTTCTGTTTAAGTTCATCTAGGTGTTGTAAAATGTCATTCTTCCGAGGCTGGTTAACTTAAATTTTAGGTTCGGTAGCTATTTTGTATGTTATAACTCGACATATGGTTTCGTGCTAATATATGTGATTGATAGTCATTGTTTAATAGATTAAATATATGAACCTATAATATAGAAGTGTTGGTTAGTGATTTGATATGTGCTTTCTAGTTTATTAAATTATAGATTTAAGTTAGCATACTTGATGACATACTTGACTTGTGCACATGTACATTGACCTGTTATTTGTATATGTGATAGCAACGAGGTGTCTTATGAAAATACATGTTAGTATATGCCTATTTGAGATTGAGTTTAGTTGCTAATTATTAGAGTGTGATTTGAATATGTGCATAGTTACTAGTCTATGTGATATATGTGTAAGGTAATTTATTTAAGTGTTTACTCAAGTTGAATTGGTGATGACTAAATTATATAACTGTAAGTTCAAATATTATAAATTATTCAGTATACTTAAATGTTTAGGTGCCGCAAGTCTGGGCGGGTACTTTTCTTACTTGTTTACTTTTATGTTGCTGCAAGTTGAGGCAACTTTATTTTGTTTGTTTATAAGATTAAATTGTGGAATTGAAAAACAGGCGGATAGTCCTAATTACGAATACTTCATGCCAAAATTTTCTAAAATTCCCCTGTATCTAAATCTATTTGACTTATTTGATTTCAATGATTTGAAAGCATGTTATGATTGTTAGTCGTAACACGTATATGATATGTTTGGGTAAGAACATTGAAATGACTTGTGGGTTGTATTTGTGGTGTGGTTATTCAGGGTATTGTCCATATTACAAATAGGTCATACCGAATTTTTCGTAGAAATATTATCATAAGTTGCGCGTTCTCGTGTTAAATAATATTCTGAGTTGGTAGAAAGTTTTAAACTATAATATGTGTGACTTTTTATATGATATATATATATACATATATATCGCGAAAGGGTAGAAATAAGATAATCGTTTCAGAAGAATACTAAAGTAGTATCTTTTTACTTATGAAAGGATCGGGCATTAAGGGCGTGAGACCAAACAAAGGCAAGAGAAAGGGAGAGTTGCATAGTATTTCGGTAGATACGGATTGTTCGAGACGGATAGAACCAGACGTTGGGGATCAAAACTGAAGTTTGATAAGATTTCGTATCAGACCGCAGTAACCGCATTAGCGGCATATCAAAGAATTAAGAATAAGAAATGGTGACGTCTTGAGAAAGCATCATGAGATATTTGTGTTTTTGCGAGTGTGACTAACTGCTAAAAACCCAAAGGCAAGTATTCCTAACCTTTCTCCTTAAATACTGCAAATATTTATTCGTTCCTATTCTAAGTTCAGAATAGTTAAACTGTTTTATATTTCGCTGCAATTACTCTTATTTATGCAAGTTCCTTTCACTATTATTCCTTTATCATCGATTGCTCTCTTGAGCAAGTACCCAAAGTAATTTGACATCAAAATACTCCACGGACTGGATGGTTACTATATATATATATATATAAGGACCAGTGATGAGCTGGATCCTATGGGCCGGAGATGAACCGGACCCTTTAGGCCATAGTTGCCTGAGTACTCCTTATGTTGGTTGGGTCTATGCAGTTGGGTATAGATCCGCACTATATTCTGACTGATCAGCAGATTATAGTGCATATGTTGGTTTCTAGTATCCAGTCTAATTTATTGTTGATCGTCATTGACGGCATTCCTTCTTGAAAAGAAATTATGATTATGAATTAATTTCTTAGCACTCAGTTTCGGGAAAATTACAGTGTTTATAAATGAATTCGAAGTTCAGATTGTTGCTGCAGCATTTGTTGCTCAGTGATAATTAGAATCTTGAATGAATTGGGATCTTCTTAATTATTTAACCCGTCCTTATCAGGCTGGTTTAGCAGGCTAAGTCTATGGAAACTTAGTCGATAATGATGGATACTGAATAGTTAGGAATTTCTTGAACATTGATAAGTATTAATTTCCAGAGTTCGGTTTTGAATAAAGTTTATGATTCAATATATATTCATTGTTTCATGTTATTGTCGTTTACGATATTTCCGTAAACACTGTTTTACGAGCTTTTAAGCTCGTCAAGATTCAAAGAATTGCTGAAGCCTTTCGCTTAAAAATATCAAAATGGTCTGAATAGAAGTAAGGAATCAATTATGGGATTCCTCAACTAAAGTTTTATTATTCAGCAATTATGATTTGATTTTAAAATGTTCTGCGTTATTGCAGATGTGGGTTTATATCAAAACAACCCTATATTTACTATAATGATCTTGCTGAGCATTTCTTCCGCTCATACTTGCCTGTTTTTAAATTTAACCTCCAGTGAGGATTAGCTTGCGCTGTTTAGCTGCATAGTTCGAGGAAGCAAAGAAGAAGTTTTTCGAAGGTGGTTGGTCCAGGGTTTGCGGACTAGTGTAAGTTTTATTGTATAAAGTTGTTTATATTATATTGTATTATAGTTGTATATTTTATTTGGGCCTAGTATACTTCATTTCGAAGTTATACTAGTGGGTTTAGTTTTGAGTTGGAATTTATTGAAAAGAAATGTAAAAGAAAGTGAGAAAAATTTATTTGTGGAATTTGGATATCTTGTTTCTAGAACTGTAACCTTAAAAGATCTTGGATTAGTTTGGGGTCATTTATGATAAATATCTTCCGCTGGTATTTAATTATTGATTTAACAGGTTAATTTGGATTGAGGTTTTATAGTGACGACCAAATCCTCTGACCCCGGATTTGGGGGCGTTACAGGTTGGTATCAGAGCTGAGGTTATAGTAAACTAGAAAGGAGAGTGTGTAGGAGTGTGTATAGCTATGTGAGGACGTTTGAGCTCATATCGAGTTCCTGTTGGACTATTGGATATAGTACCAACGAGTAAGTTAAGATAGGCGTATTCGTTTGAAATGGTTGTGTTGAGCTGGATAGAACTCTTGGCAGTTGCAAATTTCTATGGTGGAATCTTTCGAGACTACTACGATTCGATGATGATGAAGATTATCGATATCTTTGGAATGTGAAGAAGTGTCTAGAAATGGGTGACGAGTCAACAGAAGAATTCAAATAGAAGATAAATATTAAGACCTTGGTAATACCTTCTCTTTTATAATTCCTTTTGACATCTCTAAAAAAAAGAAGTAATTGTTAGAGGATATATTCCCTAACACTCATTTTCAATCATAATTGTGTTTTAAATGTGCCGGAGTCTGTCATGAAGCCTATTTTTCAGGTTTTGATAGCTCTGTCAAGTTATGATAATTTAACTTCTACTTTTCTTATTTGGTGAATAGTTTCTTGACGATGTGACACCATTCGCTCATTTGGTGACATAATTTTGTTCTCTGGACTTCATTTCCTTCAGAAATATCAGCTTTGAAATATTTTCAATTTTATTCATTTGATTTTGAATTCCTTTCATATTCTTTTATTCTGACTGAGATGAACAACCCTAACTATAGGGGACACAAGGTATACCTGTCTGTGTGATAGGAGTTGGATGGGACGCCATCACTTGTGTGTATTGTGACTACAAGAAGGTTAACAACCTTTAGTAGTGTCTTAATTTGGGCACGCAACACCAAGTTCGTTTGATCATATTGACCTCTCAGTTATTCTTTCAGTTATTCTTTCATTTCAACAATACCTTCTCATAAATTCAGACTTTGGTACCCACAATGGTGAGACATCTGTTATGATATCAAATTCTTTTCTTTTTGAAATTCCATGATTTTATCCTCTCAAACATTCGAAGGTATGCCAATCAAGTTAAGCTGAGTTATCTTGGTCAAGTCAAAGTAAAGCGATGTGATGGAATTACCAAGGACGACAGTGAAATGCAATGCGATTAAAATGTCAGTGGCGTACAACGAAGTCAGTCTGTTTCTTATTTCTCTCTCTCCACTTATCTCTCCCTCTCTCTTTCTTTTTCTTTCTCTTTATCTTTCTCTCTATTCTTCTTTCTCGCAATCAGTAAAAGCGATTCTATTGAAGAATTGGTCAAAAGAGGTGAATGGAACAGTGGTGCACGGTGAAGCTCCTATAAAAGTTTTATCATACAACGAATACAAGATTTATTTGAGATTATGGAAAACTAGGATTATTTGGGAATGGAAAGTTGGTTAGAAAACCCTTAGTGCTTTCTTCTGCTGATTCCGAGGACGGAATCCTTATAAGGTGGGTAGATTGTAATATCCCATATTTTTAGATATTATTATTATAATTATTTGGAATTATTTATGTGATTTTATGTGAATTTTAGTGAATTATATGACAAGTGGAATTGATGTTTGGGTGTTTATATGTGATATTATTTGAGTATTTCAATTTTTATGTGCTCAAAATAAAATATGGGATGAGTCTGTTAGCTGTGTGTTACTTTATTGTTAATTTTGGGTAATTGTGGATACGAACCTTATTTGTATAATTAATTATTGAACGACATTATTTTGTTCTTAAAATGATTTTATTGATTATTTATTCTCATAAATGCTAAAATTATTTTTAAAATTATTTGTATTGTTTTATAATTTTATTTATTCGTTTTAGGAATTTATAAAATTTAGAAATCAATATTTTATTGATTATTTATCTTTAAATGATTGCCTGATTTCATCTAATTATAAAATCAGTATTAAATTCAGAAATGCTTCAAAAATCAAGAAAATTTTATTTTATTAACTTTTAAATATTTCGAGCATTTTAAATTTTTTTTTCGTCAATGTTCTGGCTTTTATTCACCCACACATTTATTCATTTAATCGATAAATGCGGGTACGTTTCGCATCATTAAAAATGCTTTAAAGAATTTTGAAGATTTTATTTATTTAATTTTTAATTACTTCGACAAATTTAAAAGTTATTTTGGGTAAATTTCGGAGTTATGATACTTGTAATTACCTTTCAGATATTCCAAAATTTAAGTATCGTGTTATTTGTTGGTTCAATAAGTAATAAAAAGAAACAAAAAGGGGTGGGGGGAGATTAGTCAATCGGGTATAACCCGTTTCTCTTCTCCTTTGTTCGTTGTCTCCCTACCCTTCTCTCTCAATCGATTCATGTCTCTCTCTGTCGATTCCCTCTCTGTCTCTCTCGATTTTCTTCTTTTCTCCTCTTTTCTTCCCTTCCTCCGCCCTGCTTTCGGTTTCTGGTGAGTTCGCCGTCACCCCACTTTCTTTTTCCGACGAAATCGCCGCTCTCCCTCCTGTTTATTTTCCGGTCGCTGCATGTATACATATATACTTGCTGTATGTATATGTTCTTGTGCGTGTGTGTGTATCAGTTTGTGTGTGTGTATACTGCTGTGTTTTGTTGCCCCTGTTTTCCAGTTCTGTATTTTTCCGGCCCCTGTATTCCGGTTGTGCTGCGGTGGTTGGTGCGTTGTTGTTACGCGCGTGTTATTGTTTTTCCCGAATTGAAATTGTTTTTAATTTTTTTTAATTTGTTTCTCTGCAGGAATATTTTGAGTAATATGCGTGAAATAAAATATTATTTGGTTTAGGTTGATTTTTGCTTGTTAATTATAGTTATGAACTTGCTAATTGATTTTGTGTAGTTTCGAGTTGTGTAAGTCAATGCTTGGTTGAATTTCGCTTATATATTCTTAGGCGGATTGAATGTCTAAATGACAACTACTATTCTTGATTTTATAAAATCTGAAATTTCAGTTGGTACGGATGATTTCCGGGTTTTTAAGATTTATAACAAAGGTGTAGTAGTGTATAACTTGAGTTTTGGTTCGTTAAGTGATTATGGCTTGACCCGGTTAATATATGTTTAAGTTATAATAGTTTATGGTGGTTTTAAATTTCAGTCTTTGTATTTTGAGTTGTTCTACAAAATTTTCAGATTTATATATAGTTATTTGAAGGATTATTAGTGAGTTATATGCATGATATGTTGTGAATTGTGTTGTCAAATCCGTTTAGAAATAAGCTGAGTTCTTGTTAAATTCGTAGCTTTTAACTAGTTCATCGTATGATAATGATTTTGCACTCTCTGGAAAGATAATGGAATTATCTACAATTTTCATTCTTTGTGTTTTTCCAAATTCGGCCTGCAATTATGATAAAATCTGCCATTTGTAAAATCTGTCCGGTTATTTCAGTTTGATACATCCTGACTTCAAAAATTCGTAGTAAATTCATTATTTTAGCTATGACTTTGAACTATACCAATTTTAAAAGCTTAATTCAGGATCTACAATTGTTACTTATAGTTTATTAATCAATTCTATGATTTAAGAGTCTCAAATACTAAGTTACTTGCGAAAACAGGGCTGAATCTGCTTATGCAGCTGTGTATTTTAAAGTTTCTGAATTCGTTACTTGGTCATTTTTAGCGAGCCTTACCATTTTGGAAAGGTCGCTAAATATCCTACAACTTTTATGTTTTAAACTTTTCTGTTTAAGTTCATCTAGGTGTTGTAAAATGTCATTCTTCCGAGGCTGGTTAACTTAAATTTTAGGTTCGGTAGCTATTTTGTATGTTATAACTCGACATATGGTTTCGTGCTAATATATGTGATTGATAGTCATTGTTTAATAGATTAAATATATGAACCTATAATATAGAAGTGTTGGTTAGTGATTTGATATGTGCTTTCTAGTTTATTAAATTATAGATTTAAGTTAGCATACTTGATGACATACTTGACTTGTGCACATGTACATTGACCTGTTATTTGTATATGTGATAGCAACGAGGTGTCTTATGAAAATACATGTTAGTATATGCCTATTTGAGATTGAGTTTAGTTGCTAATTATTAGAGTGTGATTTGAATATGTGCATAGTTACTAGTCTATGTGATATATGTGTAAGGTAATTTATTTAAGTGTTTACTCAAGTTGAATTGGTGATGACTAAATTATATAACTGTAAGTTCAAATATTATAAATTATTCAGTATACTTAAATGTTTAGGTGCCGCAAGTCTGGGCGGGTACTTTTCTTACTTGTTTACTTTTATGTTGCTGCAAGTTGAGGCAACTTTATTTTGTTTGTTTATAAGATTAAATTGTGGAATTGAAAAACAGGCGGATAGTCCTAATTACGAATACTTCATGCCAAAATTTTCTAAAATTCCCCTGTATCTAAATCTATTTGACTTATTTGATTTCAATGATTTGAAAGCATGTTATGATTGTTAGTCGTAACACGTATATGATATGTTTGGGTAAGAACATTGAAATGACTTGTGGGTTGTATTTGTGGTGTGGTTATTCAGGGTATTGTCCATATTACAAATAGGTCATGCCGAATTTTTCGTAGAAATATTATCATAAGTTGCGCGTTCTCGTGTTAAATAATATTCTGAGTTGGTAGAAAGTTTTAAACTATAATATGTGCGACTTTTTATATGATATATATATATATACATATATATCGCGAAAGGGTAGAAATAAGATAATCGTTTCAGAAGAATACTAAAGTAGTATCTTTTTACTTATGAGAGGATCGGGCATTAAGGGCGTGAGACCAAACAAAGGCAAGAGAAAGGGAGAGTTGCATAGTATTTCGGTAGATACGGATTGTTCGAGACGGATAGAACCAGACGTTGGGGATCAAAACTGAAGTTTGATAAGATTTCGTATCAGACCGCAGTAACCGCATTAGCGGCATATCAAAGAATTAAGAATAAGAAATGGTGACGTCTTGAGAAAGCATCATGAGATATTTGTGTTTTTGCGAGTGTGACTAACTGCTAAAAACCCAAAGGCAAGTATTCCTAACCTTTCTCCTTAAATACTGCAAATATTTATTCGTTCCTATTCTAAGTTCAGAATAGTTAAACTGTTTTATATTTCGCTGCAATTACTCTTATTTATGCAAGTTCCTTTCACTATTATTCCTTTATCATCGATTGCTCTCTTGAGCAAGTACCCAAAGTAATTTGACATCAAAATACTCCACGGACTGGATGGTTACTATATATATATATATAAGGACCAGTGATGAGCTGGATCCTATGGGCCGGAGATGAACCGGACCCTTTAGGCCATAGTTGCCTGAGTACTCCTTATGTTGGTTGGGTCTATGCAGTTGGGTATAGATCCGCACTATATTCTGACTGATCAGCAGATTATAGTGCATATGTTGGTTTCTAGTATCCAGTCTAATTTATTATTGATCGTCATTGACGGCATTCCTTCTTGAAAAGAAATTATGATTATGAATTAATTTCTTAGCACTCAGTTTCGGGAAAATTACAGTGTTTATAAATGAATTCGAAGTTCAGATTGTTGCTGCAGCATTTGTTGCTCAGTGATAATTAGAATCTTGAATGAATTGGGATCTTCTTAATTATTTAACCCGTCCTTATCAGGCTGGTTTAGCAGGCTAAGTCTATGGAAACTTAGTCGATAATGATGGATACTGAATAGTTAGGAATTTCTTGAACATTGATAAGTATTAATTTCCAGAGTTCGGTTTTGAATAAAGTTTATGATTCAATATATATTCATTGTTTCATGTTATTGTCGTTTACGATATTTCCGTAAACACTGTTTTACGAGCTTTTAAGCTCGTCAAGATTCAAAGAATTGCTGAAGCCTTTCGCTTAAAAATATCAAAATGGTCTGAATAGAAGTAAGGAATCAATTATGGGATTCCTCAACTAAAGTTTTATTATTCAGCAATTATGATTTGATTTTAAAATGTTCTGCGTTATTGCAGATGTGGGTTTATATCAAAACAACCCTATATTTACTAAAATGATCTTGCTGAGCATTTCTTCCGCTCATACTTGCCTGTTTTTAAATTTAACCTCCAGTGAGGATTAGCTTGCGCTGTTTAGCTGCATAGTTCGAGGAAGCAAAGAAGAAGCTTTTCGAAGGTGGTTGGTCCAGGGTTTGCGGACTAGTGTAAGTTTTATTGTATAAAGTTGTTTATATTATATTGTATTATAGTTGTATATTTTATTTGGGCCTAGTATACTTCATTTCGAAGTTATACTAGTGGGTTTAGTTTTGAGTTGGAATTTATTGAAAAGAAATGTAAAAGAAAGTGAGAAAAATTTATTTGTGGAAAATATCTTGTTTCTAGAACTGTAACCTTAAAAGATCTTGGATTAGTTTGGGGTCATTTATGATAAATATCTTCCGCTGGTATTTAATTATTGATTTAACAGGTTAATTTGGATTGAGGTTTTATAGTGACGACCAAATCCTCTGACCCCGGATTTGGGGGCGTTACACATTAGCTGTTTTGGCATTTAGATATATATTCTCCCCCTTTTTGACATTATCTCCAAGAAGAAGGATCCAGCTAAATGCACATTGTTCAAGCTGCTGTCATTTTCCATTTGGAACACTGTCTGCAGCTTCAAGCTTCACTGAGATTCATGGTGATGAGTTTATCAAAAAGAATAGAAGTTTCACTTAGATCTGCAGAAAAAGTCTGTCAGTGATAAAAGTCCTAAGCTCTCTGTTCTTTTGAATAAGTAGTCTCACTAAATCTCACTACACTAGTCTCATGACTTTTGAGAGTCAGAGTTCCCTCACAAGGATTACTAAATCCATACACTCATTCTACCTCTGCTTTTGCCAGGAAGGATCCTGCCTCTCTTATTTTCTATTTTTCTCTCAAGCTTTTCTCTTATCCTCACATGAAAGGCTCAAATGTTGTTTGACCTACAGAAATAAGATGTGGCTGAGAAGAGTTAATCTGTGATCATATGATTAGAGGAAGACCATATAGGACTAATCATACTCATTTCACCAGAAAAATGAGTGCATAAGCATCTATGACTGGGGTCACAGTTTGATTCACTGATTGCTCTGTGGTTGTGACAGTGTGTTGTCCTCTACTTGTAGTAGGAACCTCCAATTGAATTGGAGGGGATTTGACTGGGTTATTGCCATGTGCACCAGCCTCAAACCCTTGTGTGTCTTGCAACACACTGGCACTTGAATGTGCTAAGATTGCCATTCTTATGACATTGTCATAGGCAATTGTTCTTCTAGCTTTTACTGCTAAGGCAGCTTCTGCTAGAGTTATGAGGGGAGTTGTTCCTTCTTGAGGAACCTCCAATTGAATTGGAGAGGATTTAGATAGTTCCCCCTAAGGAGTACTACCCTCAAACCTTTCAGTCTGTGAAGACTGTTTAGCACATGAAGGTGCATAAGAAATACTCATGAAATATTCAGTAAACTGATAAATTTTCATGTTCGGTGGATTCTTTTCTCAAACAACAGAACAATCTGAAGATCATCATAAAATTGTTGTCTTTTATAAAACAGGTGGCTTTTGAGAGTCACCTGAGTGGGATTGTGTTTGAGTTTGTGTTTGTGTTGCTGTGCCTGGGTAAACCACAGTTTGGTTTTGAAATGTTTTAGCTGCAGTTTTAGCACTAATACCTGTGAATTGATTATTTGAATTCCATGTTGATGTCTTGTATTAGACCTGTAATGCATTGAACAACTGTATCTTTTTGGAGTTTCATTAGACAAATACATTGTAAGATATTTTAGTTGCAAGCATTATTGCAGAGAGGACAAAATTTAATATAGATATAAGCACATAGTAATTTTTACACAGACAAGTAATTGCAAGACAAGAATCAGAACTTTCATTAAAAAGGAAACATAGTACATTAAGACATAGATTTAACAAGTAAATCCTAATCCTAACTATTCTAATTCAGACTCCTTCTTCTCGGCCTCCAACCTCCTTGCCCTGCGTTGGTAAGCTCTGGACATGGAGTGTGCAAGAGAGATGATCCTCTCCTGCAACTCCAAAGCAGCAAGGCGTTGCTGCTCAGCCACCCTGGCTCGTCTCTCCTGCTCGAAAGAGGATTCCATCTCAAAGAAAAGAATGCTGATTTGATCATTCCACGAAAGTTCGTAAAAGACCTCAAGTGGAATATCAAAGGGGTTGTAAACAACCCCCTTGAGACAGACACGAAGTCCGATAGGATCAAAATACACTAGATCATCATCCAAATGATGGACCAGTTGGTAAGCTCCATGAATAAGTCTGTAGAAGACTGGGGCATCCATTTGAGTGAGAGAGAGAGATAAACAGGAGGTGAGTTTGAAATTGGATGTTTGTTGAGAATAGGAGAGTAGTGATAAATGATAAAGAGTGAAGCGTTTTAATTTATAGAGGGAGTAAAGATAGAAACCAAGAGACTCTTGAGTTGCCCGGATAATAAGAGTAATAATCACATAAGCATACTAGACAGCTAGAAATGACTAGTTACTATTCCCCATGCAAGTACTCAAGAATATTAGTTTACTTTAAAGAGTGACTATTCCCCAAGAAAATAAGCACATGCTCCCTACACAAAAAGTAACTCATCCTATCAATAATCAGACAAATAAATTTACCACTATTAGCATACTCAAAACAACACAAATAATGTACTAATTTACTAACATTGGACTAACTTATTTTCACGTAAACAAGAAATCATATAAGCATGTAAATGTGTCAATAGGTCAGAGAAGTTAGAGACAAAGTATGTCAAAAGTATTTTTATAAACAGAATTTATGAATTAAATTTCTTCAGTTTTTCATATTTTTTGCTTCTTTTGATCTGTCATTTATTAAGTTCATATACCGAAGATATGAAGTAATAAATATTCATTTTACTTAGACTTTTGAGAAATTCTAAGTTCAAATTGAATCGAGAAGTCTGGGTATTTATAGAAAAAGTAAAATACTTATCGAGAAGTCAAATAAATGCTTGATATTAAACTTATCGAGAAGTCAAAAATAAATTATCGAGAACTCTGATAAATGCCTAGTTTGTCCGAAAATGGACTAAAAAAATTCTAATTTATTTGAATTAAATCAAATTGAAATCAGAATAAATTTTCCAAAAGTATTTGTCTAAAATAATTCATTGAATTAAATTATTTTAGTTCTGAGTTATTGATAAGTCTCAAAATATCCTTGTCGAGAACTCTGTGAATTAACACTATTAGAGAACTCTACATGGTCTTATCGATAAGTCATAATAGAGCTTATCGAGAAGTCATTCGCGAAGTCTGTAAATAGACTTATCAAGGACTCACTCGAGAACTCTAAAATGACTTGTCGATAAGTCATTTTGACTTATCGAGAACTCAGTTCTCTATACCTTTGAGTTCTGTTATTCTGCCTTGTGTTAATTTTACACATTTAAGATGTAAATTAACAACTAAGCAGTTTACTTAGAATTTTGAAGTATTTTAAGTTACTTTTTGAATTTTTAAGAAAAATAAATATGCAGAGATTCTGAAAAATTTATAATTCATATTTCAGTTAATTTCCAATTAAATCAAACTAGGTTGATTTATTAGGAATTAATCTGCTGCAACACATTTAGCTGAGTTCTTGCCTTAGGATGAAGAATTGAGCATTTCAATTTCACTCACAAGTCTAGTGAAGGTTGATTCATCCAAAGGTTTAGTAAAAATGTCAGCTAATTGTTTCTCTGTTGGAACAAAAATGAGCTCAATGGTACCATTTGCAGCATGTTCCCTGATAAAATGGTACCTAACATCAATGTGCTTTGTTCTAGAATGATTAACTGGATTAGCTACTATAGATATGGCACTAGTATTGTCACACATAATAGGAATTTTGTGTAACACTAGACCATAGTCCATTAGCTGATTTCTAATCCAAAACACCTGAGCACAACAACTTCCAGCAGCTATATATTCAGCTTCAGCTGTGGAAGTTGACATAAATTGTTGTTTCTTACTATACCAGGATACAAGTCTTTGACCAAGAAATTGACAGCTTCCACTAGTACTTTTCCTATCAACACTGCATCCAGCAAAATCTGCATCTGTATATCCAACAGCTTCAAAACCAGTTCCCTTAGGATACCATAATCCCAAGTTTGGAGTTCCCTTTAAGTATCTGAAAATTCTTTTTACAGCCATCAAATGTGATTCCTTTGGATTGGCTTGAAATCTGGCACATAGATAAGTAGCAAACATGATGTCTAGTCTACTAGCAATTAAATATAGCAATGATCCAATCATCCCTCTGTAGCTTGATATCCACACTCTTGCCTTTCTTGTCTTCATCCAATTTGGTTGCAGCAGACATTTGTGTAGATGCAGGTGAGCTATCCATCATACCAAATTTCTTCAATAAGTCATTCACATATTTGGTTTGGCTGATGAAAATACCATCACTTCTTTGACTAACTTGAAGGCCAAGGAAGTAACTCAATTCTCCCATCATGCTCATTTCATACTCACTCTGCATTAGCCTAGAGAATCTTTGACAAAACTTTTCATTTGTAGATCCAAAGATGATATCATCCACATAGATTTGAACTAGGATCATATCTTCACCATGCTTCTTGTAGAAGAGAGTCTTATCAATAGTACCTCTAGTAAAGCCATGTTTGAGTAGGAATTCTGACAGTGTGTCATACCAGGCTCTTGGTGCCTGTTTCAATCCATATAGAGCCTTGAGTAATTTGTAAACAAAGTTAGGGAATTCTGGATCTTCAAAGCTAGGTGGCTTTTACACATAAACTTCTTCTTCTAGTTCACCATTAAGAAAAGCACTCTTGACATCCATTTGATACACCTTGAAATTTGAGTGTGCAGCAAATGCCTGAAAAATTCTTATTGCTTCTAGTCTTGCAACAGGAGCAAAATCTCATCATAGTCAATTCCTTCTTCTTGTGAGTAGCCTTTAGCAACCAACCTTGCTTTGTTTCTAGTAATAATTCCATTTTCATCCATTTTGTTCCTGTACACCCACTTAGTTCCAATTATGCTTCTATTCTTTGGTGCAGGAACTAATTTCCAAACTTTGTTTCTCTCAAACTGATTCAGCTCCTCCTGCATAGCACATATCCAATCAGGATCCAATAGGGCTTCTTCAGTTTTCTTGGGCTCTACTTGAGATAGAAAACATGCATGTAGGCATTCATTAGCAGTTGCACTTCTAGTTCTCACACAAGCTGAGGGATCACCAATAATAGCTTCTACTGTATGACTCTTATCCCACTTTCTAGTGTGGGTCTGTTGACTAGTGCCTTCATCATTTTCTTCAGTATTACCATGACTGTCACTTCCATTTTCCCTTTCTCCCCCTGAGTTTGTGCCATCAAATTCAGGTGTCTGAAGAGAGCTTTCATTCCCATGATTTTGTTCAGAGGTCTCTTCATTTGTCACTTGTTGTGCCACAACTTCGTCTTCCTCATCAGAATCACTATCAATGGTTAGATTTTCAAATACAAGGGCTTCATCATCATTTACATCAAGGCATTCCAAGCCTGGACACTTGTCATCATCAAAAGTCACATCTGTGTTTTCCATAATTTTCTTTTGATAAATCACATAAACTTTGTAGGCTGTTCTTTCCAATGAATATCCCAGAAAAATTGCTTCAAAAACTTTAGAGTCAAATTTTCCCACATATTCAGAGTTGTCTTTTAGAATGTAACACTTTCTTCCAAACACATGTAAATGCTTCACTGTAGGCTTCCTGTTAGACATGATTGAGTAAGGTGATTTGCCATGAGATTTGTTTATGAGATATCTATTTTGAGTGTAGCATGCAGTATTAACAGCCTCTTCCCAAAAACTAGTTGGCAACTGAGCATCTTGTAGCAAAGTTCTAGCAGCTTTAAACAATGTTCTATTTTTCCTCTCAACTACTCCATTTTGTTGAGGTATTCTAGCTGCTGAAAATTCTTGAACAATGCCTTTGCTTTTGCAGAATTCACTTAATGTTGAGTTTCTGAATTCTGTTCCATTATCACTCCTCAATCTTTTCACACTAACTTCTCCTTCAGCTTGCTTCTCAATTTTCTTGATGTGCTCAATTATAATGTTTGGAGTTTCATCTTTAGAGTACGTTAACTCAACCCAAGTGTATCTTGAAAAATCATCAACCATGACAAGGGCATATTTGTTCCTTGAAATGGACAAGACATTTACTGGCCCAAACAGGTCCATGTGAATAAGTTGCAGAGGTGCACTTATAGAATTCACATATTTTGACTTGTGACTTGATCTTTTCATCTTTCCTTTCTGACAAGCTTCACAGACTTCTAGTTGAGCAAATTCCAGACTGGGCATGTCTCTCACAAGCTCCTTCTTGACTAAGGTGTTGATTGCTTTGAAATTCAAGTGAGATAGCTTCTTATGCCATAATTTGCTTTGATCTTCTGATGCCTTGGTGTGGAAACAGCACACTCCATCCTTATTTGTTGAATCTAAGTCTGCAACAAATAAGCTTCCCTTTCTTACTCCTTTAAGAGCAATTTCACCAGTCTTTTTGCTAATAAAAGCACAATCTTCTTTGTTGAAAACAACTTGAAAACCTCTGTCTGCAAATTGACTAACACTTAGAAGATTTACTTCTAATCCAACAACTAGTGCTGCATCTTTGATGACAACATTTCCAGAAACAATCTTGCCATATCCCATTGTGAATCCTTTGTTGTTGTCTCCAAAGGTCACCAAGGGGCCAGCCATCTCCTCAAATTGTGATAGCATGGCCTTATCACCTGTCATATGCCTGGAACATCCACTATCAATGATCCATATGACCTTCTTTCCTTTGCCCTGCACACAATGAGGATTAATTGTGTTTAGCTACCCAAACTGTGTTGGGCACGTTCTTCTTATTAACTGATTTTGCAGAAGTAGAATGTGAATTTTGAGATAAAATGGAATTCATAGACTGTTGAGCATTCTCCCTTTCAGATACAGAACCAATTTTTGATTCTATGAGATCAATTCTCAATTTGTGGCAACTCTTCATCACTTTCATGTTGCAGGGAATGCAGTCAAACTTGTCACAGAATGAATAGGGATCATTAGCCTTAACTTCATTGTACTTGCAGACTCCTTCAGGTGTATTGCTAACAGTCTTTTTACAAAGATGAGTTAGGTGATTCATTGATCCACAGTACTGACAACTCTTTCTGGGAGCATCTGCAACATAAGCAAAATTATTGCTTTTGTTTATCCTAATCTTTCCATTTCTATTCTTCTTTTTCTTTTTGACCTGTTCAGCTTTAATCTCCTTCACAGGCTCCTTAGTTTCTTGATTGGCCTTTGGTGTTTAAACAAGGATGGAAGACTGAGTTATCTCATCATTTTTCTTTTCCTTGTCCTCATCAGTTATCTCCTGTGTGATGATCAACTCTTCTTCACTGAAGTTTACTTCACATGCCTTGAACAAAGGTGATTCAACTTTCTTCAAAATAATTGGAACATCCTCAGTTTCAGTTGATTTTCCTTTGTCACTGACAGACTTCTTTTTGTTGTTCAAACCCTCATAATCAAGACCAATGGCAATGTTTACACATGGCTTGTTCTTTTCATGATATTGGCCAATCAAATCAGAAGCATTTTTGAAGGATTTCAGCTTCACTTCATTCTTCTCCAGCCTTTCTCTCAATACTGCTTCAATTTCACTTGCACACTTTAATTTGTTCTTTAAGTATGCATTTTCTTGCCGAGCAGCATCAAGCTCAACCAATAACAATTTAGTCTCTTGTTTTTCACTCTCAAGTTTTTCATTGATCTTTTTCAATCTGCTAACTTCCTCATTTGCAGCAACCATGCTTGTATGAATGTGGAACATTTCTCTGCTCATCTTTTCAACAGTTTCCTTATATTGACTCACATTTAAATTAATTGTGGTAAGAGTTGGTACCTGTGATTTAGATGATGAAGAGTCTCCTTGCTCCAAGGCCATGAGTGCATAGTTTCCAACTTCTTTATCTTCATCATTATTTGAATCATCCCAGCTCTTGCCCTCAGCAATATAAGCTTTCCCTTGTTGCTTCTTTAGAAGAGCATCATACTTTGCTTCCAATTTAAGATAGGCTTTGTCTTTCCTTGCCTTCTTGGGTTTCCTACATTCTGTAGAAAAATGGCCCAACTCATCACAGTTAAAGCACCTTATGTTTGATCTATCAACAGATCCAGTTTTGTAGCCAGTTTTGCTATCAGGAGTGTACTTCCCTTTTCCTATCCAGCTGCTGTTTTTTTTGAAGGACTGTCCTTTGCTCTTGAAAAATCTTGGTTTCTTCACTTTAATGTTAGAGAATTTTCTATCCAAGTTAGCCATTGATTTGTCTATCTTATCAAGCTCATCAAGAGTGTAGAACTCATCTTCTTCATCCAATTCCAGTATGACTTGCTCTTTAGTGTCATTGACTCTTTTCTCACTTGTAGAAATTTTTGGAGTTTGAGATCTTTGCTCATCATTAGAGGTCTGGCCATCTTACACAATCAGTGCACTTGAGTCATCCAGTACATATCCTTGACCAGCCCTTAATGATTTCTTTTGAATCATTTCAAGTTCATAAGTTTTCAGAACCCCATAGAGCACTTCCAGTGTGATTCTACTCAAATCCCTTCCTTCTCTGATTGCAGAGATCTTTTGTTCCAAATGATCAGGGAGAGTAAGCAAGAACTTCAGATTCACTTCTTCAACATCATAAAATTTATCATGAAGCTGCAAGTCATTTATCATCTTATTAATCCTTTCAAACACATCAGTAATACCCTCCTTTGGTTTAGCCATAAAACCCTCATACTGAGAAATCAATATCCTTCTTTGATTTGACCTAACCTCCTCAGTTCCTTCACAAAGTATTTCAATCTTTTCCCAGATCTGTTTAGCAGTGTCACAGTTGACAATGTTATTATACATTACATTGTCAAGTGACTCAATTAGTATCAGTTGCGAAGCACTGTCTAGGGAAACTTTCTCTCTTTCAGGTTCAATATACTCAGAGGGATCCTTGGGAGTATAATGAGCTGGAATAACCATATCTCCATCTGTGTTTTCCTCAACTCTAACTACAAGAATGAAGGGCCCATTCTTGAGGATACCAATGTAAAGGTGATTGGCCATTCTTATAAACAGCAACATTTTCTTTTTCCATAAAGTGTAGTTGGCATTATCAAAGGGAGGAATCTTAATACTACTGATTTTCTGTGTATTCATTTTTCCAAGATCTAATCTGTTTACTTTCAGATTTTGCTCTGATACCACTTGTTAGGTATGAATACAACACAGAGGGGGGTGAATGTGTTGTAGCTTGAACGTTTGATTTTTGATCGACTTAGACTTTAGCAGTTGGTTGTTATCAATGATTTAGTAGAATAGATGTTAAACATAAATAACTGTGCAAATATGTAAAACAAAGATCTTCAAAACTCACTTAATTTTATATTAAAAATCAAGCAGTGCTTTGCTACAAAATCTCTAAGTTCTTGTTTTAGAACTTAGCTCTTTTCTTGAGAGTGAATACATGATATTTTTATCTAGATTGTTACTACTAACTAGAGGACCAGTGTTAACTTTATAAATCAGTTAACTGCTGGTTTACACAGAGGATAATAAACATTCTTTTAGCTTTTCTAAATTGTCACTTGTCATTTCTATTTATAGAAAAGCAAATCTTCCATTTCTGGCTTAGCATATCTTTAGCATCCCGTGTTTACTTTAATCTTCCTCTGTCAGTTAATCTTTGCCATTGATCTTGCACATCTCTCAAGCTATTTTTTGTAGACTTGTCAATCCAGCTATGTGAATTGTTTGTTGATTTGCAACCTTGGATATTAAACTGTTCTGCAATTCTGTACTTAGAGAAATTTCTTCACTTCGAGATCTCCAATTAAGTTATAGAGAACTCGACATCTCGATAGGCATGTTGGCTTGTCGATATCTCTGAAACTTCATTGTTGACTTGACTAATCGACAACTCTGAGTTCTCTAGTGAATTTTGGTTTATCGATAACTCAGAGTTCTCTAATGGACTTTGGCTTATCGATAACTCAGAGTTCTCTAATGAATGTATACTTGTCGATATCTCTGAGTTCTCGAATGGGTATCTGACTTATCGATATCTCCAATAGCATTTCCTGAGTTCTCGATAGACAATTCCTGAGTTCTCGATAGGTAATTCCTGAGTTCTCGAATGACTTCTCTATAACACTAGTTTTGTGACTTGTAGAGATCTTGACTTGGAATGTTTTTCACCAAACAGAATTATTCAACTCCAAGCTTCTTCATAATTCTTCTGAGGCATGACCTTCTTGATCTTCTTCCACATAGAATTCTTAGGCTTCACACTGTTTAGGGAAAAATGCTCCAGTCTGCTCTATTTACATTTTACAGATATTAAGTGTTACAAGTATAAATTACAGATTAAGGTTACAGTACAACTAATCTTAGGGTTGGCCCCAAGCTCGACTGATTGCTAGTGACATTGTTAGCATCAGTAATCTTTAACATCATCTATTATATATTACAATATATGCCCTAAAATTGATGATTGATTATGATAGAGTTTTTCGAGAGCTTCGATTCGGTATATGGCACGCTTGACTCCGAGTTCGATAACGCTTTCGTTTTTAAGTTCGATTCTCAAGAACGCGACGGGTTTTCAGGTTTTTTTCTGTAAATTCTCGGTTTTTACTGTTCGATTATGATTATACGAATAAAATGAAATAAGAAAAAGGCTATTTATATTTATATAATATTAATACATGTTGGATCGTATCGGATCGAAAAATAAGTTACTTAGCCGTTTATTAACTACAAAAATGATCCGATTTGATACCCGTTCTGGATAATTATCAAAACCGAGCTTCTTATAAAACACTTTATACGAATATAATGTAATAATATCCCGTCTTTTGAGAATAGGGGTTTTATTGATCTGTCAAAATGATTATCGTATCGAAAATTTTGCGTCGGGATGCGTACGGGCATACCGTACTCCGGATCGAAAAAGTCATAATACGAAAAATGTCTGCAATAATCATATTAGGTTATGAAGGAATTTTCCGAAGAGTTTCGGGTTGTAAAAACGCAAAAAAGGTTGAAGTTGGACGATTCCCGGTTTTATAAAATAGTTTTATAATTATATAGAAAATTATTACTAACTTTATAAATTCTTATAAAATCATATAATAATCCAAAAATTACCCGAAAAATATCATAATTATTTATACTTTATTCTGGACATATAAAAATTAAAATACTCATATTTTATCATATATACATATTTAAATATCAACATCAATCATCAGATAATTCATCAAAAATCACATAATAATTATTTATTGATAAAAATAATTACACGCTATATCCCGGATATTACATCATTTCCCCTTAAAAAGATTTTATCCTCAGAATCTCCTAAGTAAACAAATGAGGGTACTTTTCTCCCATATCACTTTCTAATTCCCAGGTTGACTCTTCAACATTTGGGTTTCTCCAAAGTACTCTTACTAACTTTACAACTTTATTCATCAATACCTTCTCTCTTTCTTCTAGAATCTCTATCGGATTCTCTACATAAGATAAATCTGGCTAGAGTTTTATTGGCTCATACTTGATTACATGCCTAGAGTCAGGACTATATTTCTTAAGCATCGATATATACGTGAAATATGTTATGAATGTGCTCCATATACGGAGGTAACGCCAATTTGTATGCTACCTTACCGACACATTTCAAAATCTCAAAAGGTCCAACATATCTAGGATTCAGCTTTCCTTTCTTTCCGAATCTTGCCAATCCTTTCCATTGTGACACTTTCAGTAGCACTAGATCACGTTCTTTAAATTTCATATCCTTTCTGGATTGATCTACATATTTCCTTTGGCGATCCCGTGCTGCAGTTAACCTTTTCTGAATAACCTCAACAACTTCAATTGTGTGCCGCACCAACTCGGGTCCAAGTATCTTACGTTCTCCGACTTCGTCCCAATATACTGGTGATCGACAGTTGCATCCATAAAGAGCTTCGTAGGGAGGCATTCCAATACTGGCGTGATAACTATTATTATAAGCAAACTCCACTAAGGGAAAATGTTCATCCCAATTTCCTTTATAATTAATGGCACAAACACGTAACATATCCTCAATTGTTTGGATTGTTCTCTTGATTTGGCCGTCAGGTTGTGGATGATTCCCAAACATTCTTGAAAACTTCTCCAAAATCTCAATCAGATATAATAGACACAGGGACTCCATGACGGACTACTATTTCCTTCAAATACATGTGAACCAATTTATTCAGTGAAAAACTTTCATTAATGGGCAAGAAATGAGCTGATTTAGTTAGTCTGTCCACTATAACCCAAATGGCGTCGTGGTTCGCTTTTGTCCTTGGTAAGCCGACTATGAAATCCATAGCAATATGCTCCCACTTCCACTTTGGAATTTCTAATGGTTGTAATAATCCACTTGGCCTCTGGTGCTCCGCCTTAACTCTTTGACACGTATAACATTTGCTAATCTATTCCGCAATTTCTCTCTTCATGTATGGCCACCAATAATTCTCTTTTAAGTCTCTGTACATCTTGGTACTTCCTGGATGGATGGAATACTTTGAGTTGTAAGCTTTATATAGAATTTCATTCTTCAACTCTGCCACTGGTGGAATCCAAATTCTGGAAGAAAATTTGAGAATACCTTGATCATCCTTTTTAGGGCATAACTCTTCTCCTACCAAACGATTGATATCCTGATCCATTACTTCCTCTTGGTATTTCCTTATATTTTCTAACAATTCTGACTGAAAAGTCATATTATACATCTTTGCTTCATTGGGCTTGCAAATTCTGACTTCCAATTCCAACTTCTGAAACTCCTTATATAACTCTTCAGGTACTGCTAACACATTCAATCTTTCCTTTCTGCTTAACGCGTCTGCCACCACATTTGCTTTTCCTGGGTGATAGTTAATCATGCAATCATAGTCCTTGATCAGTTCCAACCATCTTCGTTGTCTCATATTAAGTTCCTTTTGTGTGAATATGTACTTTAAACACTTATAATCTGTATAGATTTCGTATTTTTCTCCATATGGATAATGTCTCCAAATCTTTAAGGCGGATATTATTGCTGCTAATTCTAAGTCATGAGTAGGATACTTCTGCTCATGAAGTTTCAGTTGTCTAGATGCATATGCAATAACTTTATCATACTGCATCAAAACACAACCTAATCCCTTATGAGAAGCATCACTATAGATTACAAAATTTCCTTGATCATCTGGAAGTGATAAAACAGGTGCCATGATCAATCTCTTCTTTAATTCCTGGAAACTTTCTTCACACTTCTCGTTCCATATTTTCCTGGTAAGCTTCGTCAAAGGCGTCGTAATCTTTGAGAAATCTTGAACAAATCTTCGATAATATCCCACTAATCCCAAGAAACTTCTCACTTCTATGGGTGTTTTTGGCCTTTCTTAATTTATAACAGCTTTAGTCTTTGCTGGGTCCACTTTGATCCCTTCATTACTAACTACGTGTCCTAAGAATTGAACTTCTTGCAACCAAAACTCACACTTTGAAAATTTGGCATACAATTTCTCTTTTCTCAAAATTTCTAAAGATATCCTTAAATGCTCTGCATGGTCTTCCGTTGTCTTGGAGTAGATCAAAATATCATCGATAAATACAATGACAAATTTTTCCAGATATTCCTTGAAAATACTGTTCATCAAGTCCATAAATGCTACTGGGGCATTGGTCAATCCAAAAGACATAACTAAGAATTCATAATGACCGTACCTTGTTTTGAAAGTTGTCTTTGGTATATCTTCGAGCTTAATCTTTAGTTGGTGATATCCGGATCTCAGATCAATCTTGGAGAAATACTTGGCTCCCTTCAGTTGATCAAATTAATCGTCGATTCGAGGTAATGGATATTTATTTGTGATTGTATGCTTATTGAGTTCTTGATAGTCGATGCATAATCTCATGCTTCTGTCCTTCTTCTTAAAAAATAATACTGGTGCACCCCATGGGGATATACTGGGTCTAATCACTCCTTTTTCCAATAACTCTTGCAATTTTTTTGCTAGTTCCTTCATTTCAACTGGCGTCATTCTGTACGGAGCCTTAGATACTGGTTCCGTTCCAGGTGCTAAGTCGATCATAAATTCAATTTCTCTATCTGGAGGAAGTCCCGGTAACTCGTCTAGGAACATATCTGGAAATTCATTTACCACAGGAATGTCTTCTAGTTTTGTTGGCTCCTGACTTCTATCTATCACATAAGCAATGAAATAATCGCATTCTTGTCATAGTAACTTCTTAGCTTGAATCATCGTCATGAACTTATTTGCTTGCCTTTGACCTTTAAACGTCACCACTTTCTCGTCTGGCATCTTCAAGATTACTTTATTATTACGACAGTCTATCTGAGCATCATGCTTAGACAGCCAGTCCATTCCAAAAATAACGTTAAACTCTCCTAACTTAAATGGTATCAAGTCAGTACCAAACTTATTACCAGAAATCTCGATCTCACAATTCGTACACACTTGATTAACAGATATACGCTCTTGATTTGCTAATTCTTTCGTCATAATCTCACTTAGCAATTTAATTGGACAATTCAACTTATCAACAAAACCTTGAGAAATAAATGATCGAGTTGCTCCCGAATCTACTAGCACTTTAGCACCTAAAGAATTCATTGTAAGCGTACCTGCCACAACATCAGTGTCCATAATAGCATCCTTCACAGAGATGTCATAAACTCTAGCTCTGGGAGGTTCATTCACTGTTGGAGTAGCTCCCATGATTTTCAGCATATTATTGACTGGAACTGGTGTCTTTTAATCCCTTGCTATGTGTCTTGGCTTCCCGCACTTGAAACATGTAAACCCAATTGCTGGAACCTTGCCTGCCTAATTTTTGGTAGGCTGATCCTTGTTTGCTGGCTCTCTGGCTGGTTGGTTATGGAACTCCCTTGAATAGTGCCCCCTCTGGTTACATCTATAGCATACCACATTCAGCTTGTTGCAAACTCCTCCATGCTTCTTTCCACATATCTGGAAGTCTAGTAAAGTTGGCATCTGCTGGGTTGGCTGGTTCCCAGTGGCTGGACAGTTTCCTTGTCCTCCATCACCTGCATTCTGTCTTCTGAAATTAAAATTCCTTCTGGGCTGAAACTTGCCTTTCTTCTGATTAAAATTTGGAAACTTCCCTGCTTGGGATTGTCCTTCACTTCCCTCAAACTTCCTCTTCTTACTATCCTTCTCCTTCTGAGACATTTAACTCTCTATCTCCGCAATCATAGCTTTCTGCACAACTCCCGCATACGTATCCAATTCAAATAAAGCCACTTTTCCTCAGATCCATAGCTTTAGACCTTGCTGAAATCTCTTAGTTTTCTTCCTATTAGTGTCCACATATGATGGTAGAAACCTGGACAACTCCTCAAACTTACTTTCTGTTAGGTCCCAATATGTTTGTAGAAGGGGGGTTGAATACAAACTATACCGTTTAATCGAATAAAATGCGGAATAAAAATTGAAACAAAATTCAAGTTAAATAAAACTTTTATTAAACTTGAAATGTGTTACAACAACGGTATCTGTTACAAGGAATTAATCTCAAATTAATTATCACAAATTTAGAATAAATTCGACATGAACTTTTTCTATTTTTGCAATAATTAGAATCAAATGCTAAAAGCGATTTGAGATTAAGTTCTAGGGATTTTGATCCGCTAGATAGTTACACAGGAACAACAAAAGAATTTCTAGTGGATTAGATTTAACAATAACTGCTAGAAATAAATGCTCTGAGAATTTTACAATAATTTCTCTGCTTCTGTTTGTTTTGTGTTCTTCAGTGGTTGGCTGTGTATTCAATTGTGTTGATAAAATGATCTGCTTCTGTTTGTTTAAGTAAACAGATCACTCGAATTGAATCAGCATGACATTCGGCAAGACAATCCAAAATGAACTAGCAAGACAATCCAAAATGAACTAGCAAGACAATCCTTTGAACTGGTAGAACTTTCGGCATGACAATTACTTGACTTGGAAAGACTATCGGTAGGACAATAGAATGACTTGGTAGAACTATCCAGAAAGACTTGGTAGGACTTTCGGTATGACAATCCAATTGTCATACCAGTTCAAATCTGTTTTGCTGATTTACTTTTTGAATATAAATCCAAAATCATTTCTGAAAAATGCATAATATTAATTCAGAATTAATTAACCAATTAATTCAATTAATCAATAAATTAATCTTTGCAGATTTAATTTATTTTCTTAATTAATTTAAATGACTTAATTAATTAATAGAGAATTAATACTACTCTTGAACAACAACCACTCTTCTGACAATCTTCTGAAAATCACTGAATCCATTTCACCACTTGAATGTTGACACTCGATGTACTGTCTGGTTCATGAATGACTAACTTCTGTGATGTTTCTCCAAGTCTTGATTTTCTTCAGATTAAATTCCTATAATTAATTGATACCCTGACAAGATCTCTATCACTTGGTTAAATCTACAATCTTGATTTATATCACTGAGGCTTGATCAATTACTTGAGCTTCTTCCAGTGAATCTTCAAGTCTGTAGATGAACAATGTTTCTTAACCCTTTGACAGATGTTACTTTGTGAGATCTCTCCCACGATAGATCCACTATTTACTTATTACATTCTTATTTGAGTTGAGTTAGATCCTCGAATAAACAAATAGGCTTAACATATGCCTTTCAATCTCCCCCTATTTATTTGTTAGACAATAACAACAAATACCTAGAGGATAACTCAACTAACAAATAAGAAAAAGATATAAACAGTAATGCAAAGTAAATAGCAGAAAAGTTCTGGATTATATTTAACATTTTCCAGATTCCAAAAGAAATTTACAAGTGAATACAAGATAGATGTTCCTCTAGCCTGAACATATAACTACATTAGTCTATCTTGATTCATAAAGCTCTAATCATATTACATTGAGTTTTGAGCTAATTGACTTCAGTTGTCTTCTCTTCTGACTTCACCTTCTTCTAAATCTTGAAGCAACTCCTTGTCAAAGACACGATCCTTTTCTGAAGTGAAGCTTGCTGGTCTGACTGGTTGAACTCCAACTGACTTCAGCTTATTCTTGAACTGATTGTACCTTTTAATATTCTTTTCACAATAAGCTTGAATCAAATCAGCAGCTTGAGTCTTCAACATGGATGAGTATCCAGCAGTTCTTAAATGATGTTCCATCCAGACCAGATGCTTAGCTGAGTAGTCTTTAAGAGATTGTGTATCTAGCTGACAGATTTGAAGACAATCAGACTTAAAGAATCTCACCTGATGAGGATTGTTAACCATTTGAGGACTAGCCCTGCTGGCAAACTCTTTAAGCCTTTCTCGAAGAACTCCATTCAATTCTGAGCTTCTTTTTACTTTGTTGAGAAGAACCCAAATCTCTGACAAAGAACGATTCTCAAACAGATGAAGTGATACCTTGAAGGATCCTTCACTCTGACAATATACAAAAATGCTCATCTCATTTAGGGATCTGTTAAAAGCAGCTGTGATCCTTGAGACTTCAGTCTTTATAGCATTCATGTACATGTCATTGTTAGGATTTGAGATTTCTAGCTTGTCAAGAAGATATAGGAACTGCCTATCATTGTTAGTGCTCAGCTGAGGCATATCAAGTACTTTCCTAGCCTCATCCCATTTTTCACCAATCTTCAGTCTTACATCTCTTCTCCTTTCTTTGGCTTTAATATCATGAAGATGTTGCTTTTCAAGAGTTTCCGTTCGTTCAATGCTTTTTCTCATGTCAATGATCTAGGATACCTTTTTGAGTTCAGCTTCTTTTCTTTTCAAGTCTGATTGCTGTTGCTGAAACTCTTTCTCAAAGATAGGATCCACTGTAGCTTCCTCTTCCCATTCTCCAAAATCACTTTCCTCTTCAGCTTCATATAAACCATCTTTATCTTCCAAGACTGGTTCAGTGGGAATGTCAAAAATATCAAAGTCATCATGTTCTCCACTGTAGTAGACATCATCAGCCTTTCATTTGTCTCCAGCAGAGGTATCTTTTTCTTTTCCCTTTCCACTACTCCCTTTCTTCTCCCCCTTAGTTGAGGGATCCTCTACTGACTTTCCTTTAGAACCTCCATGACCTCCATCACCTCCAGAGCCTGAGCCTCCACCAGACGGCCCTTCAAAGTAAGTTCTTTGTTCTTCATTAGGGCAGTGAGAATTCTTGATCATGAAATACAAGTGTTTCATCCCTTCATTAAGATGTTCCATGCCCGTTTCTATCTTTAGAAATCTGGAGGAGTCCAGTGAATGATTCATTTCAACCAGGTCTTCAAGAGAAGTCATTCTTGTATGTAGAGAGCAGAAATTAGAAATGTCATCAGCTGATAAAGTTGGAGTTTCCTGAATGGAATTGAGCTTTGGTATGACAGTGGTCTTGAGATCTGAGATATCATTCCTGATGAGTGCCAGCTGATTGTTGACAGAGGTGGAAGAAGAAGACCGTTCAACCACTTGTGCTTTGAATGATTTAGCTTCAGCTTGGCTTTTAGCAAGTTCTTCTTTTAAAGCAGCAATTTGAGCTAACAGGTTTTCAGTGTCTGTGTCTGTGTGTGCTCTCACCTGAATTTCACTCGTGTTTGGTTCACTCACCTCACGTGCTTGTGTTTCTCTCAATATAATTGCTCGTGAGGAGTCTTCCTGTTGCTGTTCTTCTGTACCTGCAATTAAAATCACCCTAGCCTCTTCAAGAGAGGTCAGTGGTGGTGCAATGGGAATTCGCGAGTCCCGATCCTCAGTCAAACCTATCATTTCATGTGAAATAGATGTCTGAATTGCTTCAGGGATAGATTGACCGAGTTGCCCTCCACTTTCTCCAGATAAATCTGCGAGTGGAGAATCCCTTGAGGGAGCCAGAGGTGTTGGATCTGGGAGGGGAGAAAATGACTCTATTAAAGGTGGTTGAGAGTCAGATTTTCCCTCAGAAGCATGTGACTGCTCTTCTGCCATAACTATGGCAGGCACTGTAACAGACTCTATGTGCACTCCTCGCTCCGTGTCCTGAGTATCATCTACGGGTATGTATGGTTCCATTGTGAGTAATGGAATTGTGCTTGACTCAGTACAAGATGCCATGGCCCTATGGAGAATTTCAATAGATTCATCCTGTTGAGAGGATGTTTCTAGTAACTGTTCAGTGGCCATTTCAAAGTCCATGTCCTGTTGGGAGGACAAGGATGGGCTTTCAGATGCCTCAGTAAATGTTCTTCTTTTCTTCGGAGGAGGCAGAGCTGAGGGTTCATTCACATCCACCAATACACTACTTCCTATTAACCTTCTGGGTAACATTTTAGACAGTGGGGGAGAGGTTGAGATAGGTTGTGACTCTGTGTTTGGCTCTATGACCTGGGATTGAAGCTATAGTTCTACAACTTCATGGTCAGTCCTATCAACCACTGGAGGTCTTTCAACAGAAGTAGGAATGGAGTGAGAGTGAGGAATTACTACCTGTAATGGAAGAGCATCTGATGTTGGAGGAGCCTGGGTGGCTTGAACCACTGGAGGTTGAGCTTGCTGTTCATGACCGGGAAGATTGAAAATAGGTAAGGGAATATAAGTGGCCATAAAAGCAGATACAAGTACTGGAACTTGCATGAATTTGAAAGTTGTGTCTTGGCGGGTGTAAATCTTTTTGCTTACAGGAGGGGGTTCGGTTACTGTGGAGTTAGCAAAAAGGGCTTTGTGCTCAGGTGTGAGAAGATGATCTGCTATAAGTATGAGAAAACGAGCATAGTAACATGATACCCTACGATTTATAGAATGATCACGTAAAGCAGTAGTGAGACGTCTCAAGAGAATGGGTAAAAGTAGTTTGCCAAAATTGATCCTTTGATTGAAAACAACCGCAAGACCAATATACTGCAGAGTGGAAGTGATGTTGTGAAAGTTGGATTTAGTGCAGTTGGCAAACACTTTAGAAAGAGTATCGAAGAAAATGTCCCATTCAGAAACCAAATTAGATTTTGAAAGTTTGGTTAAATTTATCACCCCCTGATAGTGAATAGCATGGAAAAAGTTTGAAATATCATTTTCAGAGGGCAAATTATAGAAATTGTCCATAGGAAAATTTAAAGCTCGATTGACGACTGTTTCATCAACCACATACTGTGTTTGCCACGGTGAATGAAAATGATTTAAAATCATCGGCCACAGTAGAGGTTGTGCAAATCAGTCTTAGCAGATCAATATTTAAAATCACATTTGATTTAATAGCAGAGCTAACAATCGAATGGTCATTTAAAAATCTAATCCACGGCTTAAATTTTTCTACATCACATTTATCTGGATTAAAATAACCAACAAGATTATGCGAAACAATTTGAAAATTGAAAGCCATTTAAAAATAATAATAAGACACACACTTTCAGAATTTTAAGAATAATATTAAAAAAAATTCGAATTAATTAAATTAATTTAATAATTCGAATTAAATCAATTATAATCAAAAAAATTAGAAAGTAATGTATCTCGTTAAAATTCTTAATTCGCAATAACAGGTCTGAAAAACTCACAATACACAAAACCAAATTGAAATACCAAAAACACAAGACACAATAACAATCAGATTGTTTTGTGGGGAAAAAATTGATGGAAATAACTGAAATAAAAAAAATTGGGCAGCACTTCACTTCTGTATGTATACAAGTGTATGTATATATCAGAAGAGTGTGCTGAGTAAAAACTCGAGCAAGAGGAACAATGGTGACTGTTGATTTGATCGTACAGAGGAGAGAGAGAGAGAGAGAGAGAGAGAGAGAGAGAGAGAGAGAGAGAGAGAGAGAGAGAGAGAGAGAGAGAGAGAGAGAGACTGTTGAAATTTGAAAAACAAATTGAACTGAACTGATGAAAATAAAAAAACAGACACAAAAACGATTAAGTAGTATAACTGGTATGACAATCCGGGATTGTCATACCGATTGTCATACCAGCTTAAAGACAGAAAAAAACAATAAAAGAAATAAAATTAATAAACACTAAATATATATAACTGGTATGACAATCTGATAGTCATACCGATTGTCATACCAGTATAAAATAAAAGAAATATATATATATAAGGTTTATAACTGGAAAGACAATTGATAGTCATACCGATTGTCTTGCCAGTATAAAACTATACCGATAACCAAAATAACACAATTATATACTGAAATGACTTTCAGCAAGACAATTTCAATTGTCTTGCCGATTGTCATTTTGGAAATAAAACAATTATAAACAGAATTAGTATGTTCATATTTATATATATATGTACTGAAATGATTTTCAGCAAGACAATTTTAATAGTCTTGCCGATTGTCATTCCAGTAGAAAGACAATTATATACTTACAGAAAATATTTATAAAAACAAAGACAATATTTCAGAATTAATTATTTTTATTCCAAAAATAGATTTCTGTTGAATTTTAGCAAATAAAATTCATAGAAAAATATTTTTAGAGAAAATAAAATATTCTGAGATATTTGAAATTAACAAGTAGAGTAAATAAAACAGATAAGATAATATAAATTACATAGAAATAAGCAGGAAATATTGGAAAATGATAAAATAAATTTGCAAATGAATTTTTCATTTATGAAAAATTCATTTGTAAATTCACTCAAGAACAGATTTCAGATATTCAAAAGTTTAATCACTAAAGCTATTCAACATACCCAATTTACCAACTAATTTGGTAAATGTGGATTCATCAAGAGGTTTAGTGAAAATATCTGCTATTTGTTCTTCTGTTGGAACAAAAAATAGTTCAACAGTACCATTCATGACGTGCTCTCTAATAAAATGATACCTGATGTCAATGTGCTTTGTCCTCGAGTGCTGCACAGGGTTGTTGGTGATGGCTATTGCACTTGTATTGTCACATAAAATAGGAATTTTGTTCAATACAAAGCCATAGTCTCGTAGCTGGTTCCTAATCCACAAGATCTGAGCACAGCAGCTTCCAGCAGCAATATATTCAGCCTCGGTCGTTGAGTTGGAAACTGTTTGCTGTTTCTTGCTGTACCATGAGACTAGTCTGCTACCTAGGAATTGACAACTCCCTGAGGTGCTTTTCCTATCAACAACACTTCCTGCATAATCTGAATCTGTATATCCAACAAGGTTAAAACCAGATTCTTTAGGGTACCAAATACCTAGATTTGGTGTTCCCTTAAGATATCTTAAGATTCGTTTAACAGCAACGAGATGAATATCTCTAGGATCTGCTTGGAACCTTGCACATAAGCATGTAGCATACATAATATATGGTCTACTTGCAGTAAGATAGAGTAACGAGCCAATCATACCTCTGTAGCTTGTGACATCTACCTTAATGGAGTTTTCACATGGTCCAAGCTTGACAGCTGTAGTTGATGGAGTCCTTGCTGATGCAGAATCCTCTAGATTGTACTTTTTGAGGAGTTCCTTGAGATACTTGGATTGACAAATAAATGTTCCATCTAACCTTTGATTTACTTGTAATCCAAGAAAGAACTTCAGCTCTCCTATCATGCTAATTTCAAACTTGTTGTGCATTAACTTAGCAAATCTCTTACAGAGATTATCATTAATTAGTAGACCCAAATATTATATCATCCACATAGACTTGGACTAATATAGTATCATTCTTATGTTTTTTAGAAAAGAGAGTTTTGTCTATGACACCTCTAATAAAGCTATTTTCAATAAGAAATTCAGAGAGAGTGTCATACCATTTTCTCGGAGACTGTTTGAGTCCATAGATAGCCTTGAAAAGAAAGAAGACAAAATCCAAATGATCTGGATCTTCAAAACCAGGAGGTTACTCTACATATACCTCTTCATCCAGCTTTCCATTCAGAGAGGCGCTCTTGACATCCATTTGATAAACTTTAAAGTTTGAGAATGCTGCGAATGCCAGAAATATCCTGATGGCCTCAAGTCTAGCCACTGGAGCATAGGTTTCATCATAATCAATGCCTTCAGCTTGAGAATACCCTTTTGCTACCAGTCTTGCCTTGTTTCTTGTAACCACACCATCTTCATCTAGTTTATTCCTGAATACCCACCTAGTACCAACAGCTTTCTTGTGTGTAGGTCTAGGTACCAGTTTCCAGACTTGTTGACTTTCAAACTGATTGAGCTCATCTTGCATAGCAATCACCCAATCTGGATCAGTAAGTGCTTCTTCAATCTTCTTAGGTTCCATCACAGAAAGAAATCCTGAGAACAGACATTCATTTTGAGTAGCACGTCTAGTTCTGACTCCAACATCTGGATCACCAATAATCAACTCAAAAGGATGAGCTTTATTCCAGACAGTCTGTCTTGGAAGATTTGATCTTGATGATTCGCCTTGAAATTCATTTGGATGTTGTGTCCTACTAGTTGATCCTTCAGCATCTCCCCCTGAGTTGTTGCCATGTTAACTTGAAGATTCTCCATCAGTAGCAGTGGTATCTCCATTGTTGCCAAAGTTTCCATCACCATTACCTTGAGTATCATCAAGATTAACAGGTTCTTCACCAGCAAAAACCTCAGGTTCTTGACCATGTTTTGATTCTGAATCTGACATATCATCAAACTTCAGTTTCTCAGAAGGATCTTCAGTTTGGATACTAGGGAGTTTAGTGTCATCAAATATAACATTGACACTTTCAGTTACTTTGTGTTGATCAATGATATACACTCTGTATGATCTTCTTCCATATCCAACAAAAATACCCTCATATGCATTTGCCTCGAATTTACCACGACGATCATCTCCATCCTTGAGCACGAAGCATCTGGCACCAAATACATGAAAGTATTTGATAGAAGGTTTCTGTTCATTCAAAATCTCATAAGGAGTTTTCATGAAGTCTTTGTTGATTAGAGTTCGATTCTGAGTATAACATGCAGTATTGACAGCTTCAGCCCAAAAGTACATTGGAAGACCTGATTCACTTAACATCGTTCTTGCAGCTTCAATCAATGTACGATTCTTCCTTTCTACCACTCCATTTTGCTGAGGGGTTCTAGGAGCTGAAAATTGTCTGGTAATCCCTTTGTCTGTACATAATCCATTGAGAAGTGAATTCTTGAATTCTATTCCATTATCTGACCTTATTGCTCTAACAGGGACATTAGAATCTAACTCAATCATCTTGATATGATCAATCACAACTTGTGGTGTTTCATCCTTAGAGTGAAGAAATAAAACCCACGTATACTTGGAATAGTCATCAACTATCACAAGACAGTTACACTTCTTTGACATCGAAAGGACATTAACTGGTCCAAATAAATCCATGTGCAATAATTGCAGAACACCAGTTATGAAAGATGTGTCAGTGCCTCTGTGACTTGCTTTCTTTGACTTTCCTTTCTGGCAAGCCTCACATAGTCCTTCTGGGGAGAATTCCAGCCGAGGCAGACCTCTGACCAATTCTCTTTTGACAAGAGAATTCATTGTTTTGAAATTGAAATGAGAAAGTCTCTTGTGTCAAAGCCAACTCTCATCTGACGATGCCTTTGCATAGAAACAATTGACTTCAGGATTGCTTCCAGAGTTCATGTCAGCTACGAACAGATTTCCTTTCCGGATTCCCATCAAAGAGGGTTTTTCACTTTTCTTGTGCAGAATCTGACACTTCAGCTTGTCGAATAAAACATTGTAGCCGTTGTCACATAACTGACTAATGCTAAGCAGATTATGTTCAAGTCCTTGCACAACATACACATTTTCAGTGATAACATTTCCAGCTAGCAAACAACCATATCCCTCCGTTAAACCTTTGCTGTTATCTCCAAAGGTAACCACTGGGCCATCTTTCTCAACCACATTTGATAGCAGGGCTCTATCTCCGGTCATATGTCTTGACGATCCGCTGTCAAGAATCCACACTACCGGTTGTACATGTTTAATGTCCTGCAATACAAATGGATTAGACCTTCTTCGGAACCCAAGCTTGGCTGGGTCCGGCATACTTGTAAAATTGGCCTTTATCAGGAAAAACAACATTCTTAATTTTAATATTCTCAACTTTCTCAATGACTGGACATTTGACCTTGTGAACAGCCATGACAAATTTATGTTTAGGCTTAGGCACAAATGTCTCCTTTCTAGCTTTAGGAGGACTAGCAGTCTTAGACCTATCATGCTTTCTATTATTCACATCCTGACGAGGAGTAGTCTTATCATTAGAAACATGCTTACCATTAAAATAAGCATACATCAGATTAAAAGCACAAGACATACAATCAGGAACACCACATGCTTTATGAGAGGGATTAACAATAGGCAACTTATGCATGGTAGACATGGCATTTGTGTTATCCAACTCATGTGTGTTTGAGTTAGTCTCAGTTGCTTTCACAACTTTGACTGGAACTTTTGACACACTTGACTTGGAGACAGCTTTCTCATTAGCATTATCTTCAGCACGGATTTCTTCTTGAATAATAAATGAGGTCTCATCAAATGGTTCAGCAATTGATTCTTTATAGAGGGGTTCATCAACACCCTTAAGCACATGTGGTACTTCCCTGCCTTTAGCACATACATGAGGAGGGGAGTTTATGCCTAATTTTCCAATAGCAGCATTGTAATCATAACCTATTCCAGATGTTTGATTAACAGCTTGCTTATTGTAAAACTCTTTGGACTTCGACAAGAATTAAAGTAAGCTTTAACCTTAGCCTCAAGACTGGTGATCTTGTCTTTGAGAATAGTTTCAAGTTGTCTATAACAGTCAACTCTATTCTCTAGAAAAGATACTTGTTCTTTTAATTTATCTTGATTAATGTGCACAAGTCTTAATTCATTGACCTCTTTCTCAAGGTCTTTGATTTGTTGATTTAACAATTCATTATCACGACGAGCACAATCTAAGGAACCTCCTAGATGATAAACTAATTCAGCATCAGTAAATTTTACCTCTTTTCTTGACGATGAGGTGTTTGCATCACTAGCCATGAGAGCAAGATTCCCAACTTCTTCATCTTCACTGTCAGTATCATCCCAGCTTCTTCCCTTTGCCAGGTAAGCCCTTTCAGATTTACTCTTCTGATTAGAATCATAAGAGTTCTTCCTAACTTGTTTTGGCTTCTTGCATTCTTTGGCAAAGTGTCCTAACTCATTGCAGTTGAAGCATCGAATGGTGCTTCGATCAACCATCCCTGTTTTATACCCACCACTGCTGGTGTTAAAGGATGAAGATCCACCTTTCTGGAATCTGTTGTAGTTGGACTTGTACTTGAACTTGGGATTCCTTTTAAATCTGACATTTGAGAATCTCTTGACAATCAGGGCCATTGACTCATCCTCCAATTGCTCCAGTTCTTCCAAGGAATAAAAATCATCTCCTGATTCATTTGTAGTAGGAGGATCAAATTCTGCTACTATCACATTTTCTTCAATCTTGGAAGACTGTACCATTCTTTCTGACTGTTGAGATTGTTGATGTTGTTGATCTTCAGCTACTAGAGCAATAGACGTGCTGACCACTCTTCCTTTCCCGTAAACTTCCTTCTGCTGAATCTGCTCCAACTCATAAGTCTTTAACACACCATAGAGCCTTTCCAAAGAAATCTCACTCAGATCTCTTGCTTCTCTTATGGCAGTAATTCTATGTTCGAGATGAGTTGGCAGTGTTAAAAGGAACTTTTTGTTGACCTCCCTGATGGAATAGTATTTACCATTAATGTTCAGGTTGTTGATCAGTGCATTGTACCTCTCAAACACTTCAGTGATTCCTTCTCCTGGATTGGATTTAAAGTATTCATACTCAGAGGTTAGGATTTCTAACTTGTTCTCCCTAACTTCCTATGTGCCTTCATTAATAACCTCAATAGTTTCCCAGATATGTTTGGAATCTTTACAATTCATCACATGTCTATTCATCAAGGGATCAAGGGAATCTACTAAAATTAATTGAAGGCTAGCATCCAGGGAGGCTTCTTCTTTTTCAGCAGGAGAAAAATCCTCAGGATCTTTCACATAAGTTCTTGCTTTGTAATCACCACATCATTTTCTATTACCTCTGGTTCAATAACCATCGGAATTTTAGGAGCCTTCTTTAACACTTCCAGGTATTTGGAATTTGCAACTTGTAAAAACAATAGCATCTTTTTCTTCCACATAACATAATTTTCTTTATCGAATAGTGGAATTTTAACGGTTCCAACTTTTTGTGTAGTCATTATGAATTTTTGAGTGAATAAAAAATTCAAGGAGTGAAAGAAACACAAAAGTCTATGATTTTGATTTGTACGTTAATTAGAAGGCTCTGATACCAATTGTTAGGTCCCGATATGTTTGTAGAAGGGGGGTTGAATACAAACTATACCGTTTAATCGAATAAAATGCGGAATAAAAATTGAAACAAAATTCAAGTTAAATAAAACTTTTATTAAACTTGAAATGTGTTACAACAACGGTATCTGTTACAAGGAATTAATCTCAAATTAATTATCACAAATTTAGAATAAATTTGACATGAACTTTTTCTATTTTTGCAATAATTAGAATCAAATGCTAAAAGCGATTTGAGATTAAGTTCTAGGGATTTTGATCCGCTAGATAGTTACACAAGAACAACAAAAGAATTTCTAGTGGATTAGATTTAACAATAACTGCTAGAAATAAATGCTCTGAGAATTTTACAATAATTTCTCTGCTTCTGTTTGTTTTGTGTTCTTCAGTGGTTGGCTGTGTATTCAATTGTGTTGACAAAATGATCTTCTTCTGTTTGTTTAAGTAAACAGATCACTCGAATTGAATCAGCATGACATTCGGCAAGACAATCCAAAATGAACTAGCAAGACAATCCAAAATGAACTAGCAAGACAATCCAAAATGAACTAGCAAGACAATCCTTTGAACTGGTAGAACTTTCGGTAGGACAATTACTTGACTTGGAAAGACTATCGGTAGGACAATAGAATGACTTGGTAGAACTATCCAGAAAGACTTGGTAGGACTTTCGGTATGAGAATCCAATTGTCATACCAGTTCAAATCTGTTTTGCTGATTTACTTTTTGAATATAAATCCAAAATCATTTCTGAAAAATGCATAATATTAATTCAGAATTAATTAACCAATTAATTCAATTAATCAATAAATTAATCTTTGCAGATTTAATTTATTTTCTTAATTAATTTAAATGACTTAATTAATTAATAGAGAATTAATACTACTCTTGAACAACAACCACTCTTCTGACAATCTTCTGAAAATCACTGAATCCATTTCACCACTTGAATGTTGACACTCGATGTACTGTCTGGTTCATGAATGACTAACTTCTGTGATGTTTCTCCAAGTCTTGAATTTCTTCAGATTAAATTTCTGGAATTAATTGATACCCTGACGAGATCTCTGTCACTTGGTTAAATCTACAATCTTGATTTATATCACTGAGGCTTGATCAATTACTTGAGCTTCTTCCAGTGAATCTTTAAGTCTGTAGATGAACAATGTTTCTTAACCCTTTGACATATGTTACTTTGTGAGATCTCTCCGATGATAGATCCACTATTTACTTATTACATTCTTATTTGAGTTGAGTTAGATCCTCGAATAAACAAATAGGCTTAACATATGCCTTTCACTTTCATAATCTGCCACTGACATATTTCCCTACTTTAACTCCTGAAATTTCAATTCCATTTGATCCTGAACAAACTGAGGGAAATACTTCTCTAAAAACAACTCCTTGAATCTATCCCATGCAATATCATATGTACCTTCAAATGTCTTGACAGTTTCCCACCAATAGGTGGCTTCATTCTTCAGATAGTAACTTGTAAACTCAGTTTTTTATTCCTCTCTCACCTTGACTAAGGCAAATGCCTTCTCAATTTCCTTTAACCAAACTCTTGCCTCAATAGGATCTACGGAACCTTTAAATTCCGGTGCATTCACCGCCTGAAAAGTTTATCGGTTACCTGGGGATTGGTATGCCTCTGTTGTTGAGTCAGGTGGACTGTTTGTTGAGCCAAGATATGAAGAATCTGGGCTACAGTTGGGTCTATGGGACCTGGATTCGCATTCTGGTTATTGTTGACTTGGTTGTTATTGTTGGTTTCTTCATTCTGGTTAGTAGAACGGGTATTTCTTCTGGGAGGCATTTTCTGTAAAGAATCAAACATATTATATAGAATTTAAATCAAACCCTTTTTATGAAAAGTTTTTGTAAAACAGAAATATCTCTTTTTTAAAACATTTTTAATAGTTGAACTGAGTAAATTGCATGTTTCTTTTAAACTAAATCTCTGATACCAAACCTGTGGTGCCCTCCAAACCCGGGTCAGAAGTTTGGGGTCCACAACACACACACATACCATATATAAACCTGTTTATAATAATAATATATGCAATGACCCTACTTACCATAACCACGGATTGCAACAGTTCAAAGTATATCCACAAACCACAACCTTATTTATATTACAAACGAACCAAATCCCAATTTATTTATCTTATAACTGAAAGTAAAACAATCTTACAAACTTTCAACACAAACTAAGTCAAACATCTTCTGCTAGCTTATTCTGTCTCAGCCTGGAAACCTAGATTGTACACTTGTCTGGGGATCCTTGCTACCATCAGTTTCCTTTTTAACTGGAAAAGAACCTAAACAGATTTGCAAGAGTGAGCTAACTAGATCATCAAGTCATAATGACAACATTGAGATTAAACAATGATCAATTGAAGTGATATAGGACATCAAATTCCTTGATAAGCAATGATTATAATTGGATATTTACTTTTATATTAAAAATCAAGGTTAGGCTGCTGATCAGTCATGCACTAACCCCGATCAAGGCTCATAGCTTTGCTCTTTATACTGGATCCAAGGCACACATTGGCCTATCATGACCACGAATCTGGTCCAACCACGAATCTGGTCCATATTTAAAAACAATCAAATTCTATAATAACAACATGATAAACAATGTAAATCAATAAGCTGAACTATAAACATCAATTATCTTGAAGCATAGGGTGACTCGTAATATCATGGAAGTAAGGTAAATATGAAGATTGGCTTCCAGCCTCGGAAAGAATCAGAAAGTAGAAGACCAGAGGTTTAATGGTTACAAGGATTGGTCTTCAGTTATACAAGGTTTGAAGGTTTGTATGACAAGAAATTCCGTATCAGGGATCTTTATATGGTATATATGTATTTGTGGAGTAGTATCGTATATGTGTGGTTCGTATCTGAGAATTCAACAATCAATGGTTTACAAAGAATAGGGCTTACGACTCAAGATCATTAACAATTATAAGTAATATGTTGTGTACTTGATGATAACTTGAATAAAACACTTAGTAGGTTTTAGTTAAGTTATTTTGTAGCTTTCAACGGATGATCAATTCAACATCCGTTGAAAGAGCAGCTTATGTAACAATAAGATTAGTAACACATTTCTGCATACTTAAAGTAATTTAGTGAACTAGATGTTGTAGAATGTTTAAGTCATGTTGACTACTAGATTGATATGCAAGATAGGATGGTTAATTGTAAATATTAGATGCCTTGTAATCCTGTATAAATGAAATAGAGTCAAATGTTAAGAAGACAGTCTCAACGGATGATTCACAAAGTTTCAACGCATGATCAACCTGAGTTTCAACGGATGATCAATCTAAGTTTTAACGGATGATCAGATTCAAAAGAGCAGTTGATAGTGACTTGACAGTCACATGCATTGGTTATATGCAAATGGAATGTGGCAGCCTAATTCGGGTTTTATATAACAAAATAAGCATTTCCATTTCCATGCTAAACATAAGATATTCAAAGATGCTGGAAAGAGAAGTATAGCAACCTGAAATTAGACTAGAAATAATTTGTCTTATTATCTTATCTTTTTATCATGTGACTTAATGATATATAAACCAAGGGTAACAAGTTTAATAGTAACCAAGTTAGTAAGCATTTTACCAGAGAAATAGATAAGGCAAAATCTGTAAAGAATTTCTCTGTTCTGGTTTTTCAACTTGTAAGCAGCTGTGTACATTTTATAACACAGAGTTCTCTACTTAATATATATCTCTGGTGGAAAATTTCAATCCACCAGAAAGTTTTTAAATACTTGTATTTAAATGCTTTGTGTTTTGATTTCTACTTTACTTTCATTCCGCATTATTGCAAAATTAAACACAGTTATTTATTTGTAGAAGAACTGTTCTTAAAATCCAAAAAGAAACCAGATTTCCATTCAACCCTCCTGTAATTCTTGTTTAGATTGTTTGGGAATAATAATTGGTATCAGAGCAAGCTCTTGAAGAACAAAGAGTCTAAAGATCACATTAACTAACAAGATGAGCAGAAAAGATGTTGGGTGTAAAGATTCCTTTTCTGGACAAAGACAACTATCACCATTGGAAGGTGAAGATGCACCTGCATCTCCCATCTCAAGATGAAGTATATGTGGACTGCATTGAGAAAGGTCCTTATGTCCCTATGAGATCTGCTACAGGAAATGAACCATATGTCCCAAAGCCTAGAGAAAAATGGTTTGATCCTGATATTGAACAAGTGCATAACGATAAAAAGGCAGTGAATTTTTTGTTTAATGGTGTTGATGGTGACATGTTTGACAACATCATAAACTGCAAAACTGCTAAGGATGTCTGGGACACAATTCAAGTTATATGTGATGGAACTGAGCAGGTAAGGGAAAACAAAATACAACTCTTGGTTCAGCAATATGAGCATTTCCACAGTGAAGAAAGTGAATCACTCACTGACATTTTCAATAGATTTCAAAAATTACTAAATGCTCTAAAACTGCATGGAAGGATCTATCAAACAAAAGATTCAAACCTCAAATTCCTTAGATCTTTGCCAAAGGAATGGAAGCCTATGAAGGTCTCATTGAGAAATTCTCAAGATTACAAGGAATTCACCGTGGATAGACTATATGGGATTCTAAAGACCTATGAGTTTGAAATAGAGCAAGATGGGAAGCTGGAGAAAGAAAGAAAGAAGGAATGATTCATTGTATTAGTTGCTGAGAAGGAAAGGGAGAAGGAGATAAAGGTTGAAGCTGTTGAATCTGCACCAAACCTTATAGTTTGTGAAGGAAAGGGAAAAGGGCTAGTAGCTAAACATGAAGACAATCTTAGTCAAGATGACATGGATGCATAAATGAGCATCTTGCTTTTCTATCCAGGAGATTTGCCAAGATCAAATTTAAGAAGAATTTTGGAGCATCCAAGTCAAACAGAAACATGATTGATAAGTCTAAATTCAAATATTTCAAGTGTGGCTTGGCAAGTCATTTTTCTAGTGAATGCCGAAAGTCTGATTCTGGAAAAAATAAGTTTGAGTCTGTTGATTACAAACAGAATTACTTTCAGTTTCTCAAACAAAAGGAAAATGCTTTCATCACACAAGAAAATGACTGGGCTGCAGATGGATTAGATGAGGATGAAGATACAAGCTATGTTAATCTAGCATTTATGGCCAAATCAGATGAAATAGAGGTCAGTTCATCCAGTAATCAGGTAATCACCACTAACCTAGAGCATTTATCTAAAGCTGAGTGTAATGATGTTATAAATGACATGTCTACTGAATTATACCATCTGCGTGTCACACTCAAGTCTCTTACTAAAGAAAACACCAAACTTAAAGAGAACAATTTGTTTTTAAGTGAAAGAAACAATGTGCTAGAGACTCAATTTATTGAGTTTGAAAAATTAAAAAAAATGCAAGATTGTTAAAGATGAACTAACTGAATCCTTAAAGAAAGAGGAGATTTTAAGAAAGCAGCTTGAATGAGAACAGGAAGTAATTAAGGCATGGAAATCATCTAGAGATGTCCATGCTTAAATTACTAAAGTTCAAGGTATAAAATCCTTCTGTGATGAAGCCTGGAAAAAGACCAAGAAGAAACTAGATTCTAATTTGGCAGAAGGACTTTCTATATATGTGGATTCAACGGATGATGAATGTCATCCGTCGAAAGATCTAAAGGATCATCCGTCGAGTGAGAAAAAGCCAATTAGCAAAGCTAAACTAGCAAAGGTAAATTAGAAATATGGATCAGTTTCTAAGAACTTTGTTCCAGGAGAAACAAGTCAAGTGAACAAGAACAAAAGAGTCAATGTAGGGCATCTTTCTATCAAACAATTGAATGACAGATTGGAGAAAATTGAAGTAAAAGCAAATTCTAAAAGGAAAAATAATAGAAATGGGAAAGTAGGAATTAACAAACATAACAACTACACACCTGATAAATATGTACCAAGAAAAATTTACGGTAAGTGTGGTAGTGTTAATCACTTGTCTGTTAATTGTAAACTTGCTATGCCTGCTCCCATGTCTGCACCACCTTCATTGCCTAGCATGCCTACAATGCCTGTAAATGTTATTCCTGCACATAATTTGAATGCACAGTTTTCTAATATGCCATTTGCTCAAAATCCTTACTATGCTGCATTTAGTATGCCACAAATGCCATTTAGCATGCCATACTGGAATAACATGTTTGCACAGAATATGCATTTCCATGTTAATCAGCATGTGCATGATAATTCTGCAATGATGAATGGTTTTAAGGATTCTACTCAATTGACTAAGGATGAACTTCAAATGCCTAAGTCAAATGAGGACAAGCCTAAGAAACCTAAGAAAAAGGCTAACAAAACAGGTACGGAGGAAACTTGGGTACCAAAATTAACTTGATTTGATTTTATTGTGTGCAGGGAAACAGAAAGAATCTTTGGCATTTGGATAGTGGGTGCTCAGGACACATGACTGGAGATTCTACCCTACTCACTGAGTTCAAGGTAAGAGTTGGCCAAAGTATCACTTTTGGAGATGACAGCAAGGGTTATACTGTGGGATATGGCTTGATTTCAAAGGATAATGTCATCATTGAAGAAGTTGCCCTAGTGGATGGACTCAAGCACAATTTGTTGAGTATCAGCCAGCTTTGTGACAAGGGCAACTCAGTAACATTTAATTCTGAAGCCTGTGTTTTGACTAACAAGAGAAGCAACAAAGTGGTTCTCACTGGAGTGAGAAAATGGAATGTGTACCTAACTGATTTTAACTCATCAAATGCAGAATTTGTCACTTGTCTATTTAGCAAGGCAAGTCAAGATGAAAGTTGGCTATGGCACAAGAAACTGTCTCACCTTAACTTCAAGACTATGAATGAGCTAATCAAGAAAGATTTGGTAAGAGGTATTCCTCAAGTGGAATTCTCAAGGGATGGACTGTGTGATGTATATCAGAAAGGAAAGCAAATCAAGGCATCATTCAGAAAGAAGCTTGAGTCAACAATTGAAGAACCTTTGCAACTATTGCACATGGATTTATTTGGACCAGTCGATATATTTTCCATCTCAAGAAAAAGATACTTCCTAGTAATTGTGGATGATTTCTCAAAGTTCTCTTGGACATATTTTCTAAAATCCAAAGATGAAGCTAGTGAAATCATCATCAATCTCATAAGGCAAATCAACAATCATCATGATTTCAAAGTAAGAAGAATAAGGAGTGAGAATGGAACTGAGTTCAAGAATTCTATGATGAGATCATTTTGTGAAGAGAATGGAATCATGCATGAATTCTCAGTAGCAAGAACCCCATAAAAAATGGTATGGTGGAAAGGAAAAACAAATCTCTTATTGAAGCTGCAAGGACAATGCTAGAAGAATCAAAGTTACAAACATATTTTTGGGTTGAAGCTGTAAATATTGCATGCTACACTCAGAATATTTCTTTGGTTAATCAAGCAAAATGCATAACACCCTACCAATTGTTCAAGAACAAGAAGCCAACACTAAACTTTCTTCATATCTTTGGATGTAAATGTTATATCTTAAGGAATCAAACTGATCAGTATGGGAAGTTTGATGCCAAAGCAGATGAAGGCATTTTTGTTGGATATGCAGTTGGAAAAGCATATAGAATCTACAATCTTGTTATGGAATCTGTACATGTTGTGTTTGATGATGAAAAGATTGAAGGACTGCAAGATGGAGATTTCCATGAAAGCCTCAAATTTGACAATGTTGAGATGATTTGTAAAGAGAGTGATTATGAAAGTGATCAAGAACAAATATCTAAGGACAATGCAGAAAAGATTACAATCAATGAAGCACACAACACAACATTCGTTGAAAGATCAAGTGCATCATCCTTTGAAAGGCAGACTGCATCATCCATTGAAAGGCAAAACTCAACATTCGTTGAACCATAAATAGAAATTGAGGGACAATACATATCACAATCAGAAAGGACCCCAACTACAAGTCAAAGATCCACTAACTCAGGGGAGTCTCTTCTAATCAAAACTCTGTCACACATTAAGACAACAATGAGGCCTCTTCATCTAAAGCTAATTTACCTCAATAGAGAAAATGGACTAGAGATTGCCCATTTGAATTGATCATTGGTGATGCATCTTCAAGAGTGCAAACAAGAAAATCAACTCAAGAGGAATGTCTATATAGCAGCTTTCGATCTCAGGAAGAGCCTAAAAAGGTAGAGGAAGCTCTGTTGGATCCTGATTGGGTTTTAGCTATGCAGAAGGAGCTAAACCAATTTGAAAGAAATAAAGTATGGAAGCTGGTACCCAAGCCTAAAGGAAAGAATCCTATTGATACTAAGTAGGTATTCAGAAACAAGATGGATGAAAATGGCATAGTATTCTGGAACAAAGCTAGACTGGTTGCTAAGGGCTATTGCCAACAAGAAGAAATTGATTTTGATGAAACATTTGCTCCTGTTGCAAGACTGGAAGCCATCAGAATCTTCTTAGCCTATGCAGCCCATGCCAATTTCAAGGTCTATCAAATAGATGTCAAAAATGCTTTTCTAAATGGAGACTTGGAGGAGGAATTATATGTTAGTCAGCCTCCTGGTTTTAAAGATCCAAATTTTCCAGAATATGTCTACTACCTCTTGAAAGCACTTTATGGATTGAAGCAAGCACCTAGAGCCTGGTATGATACTTTGTCAAAGTTTCTCCTAGAAAATCACTTCACACGAGGTATTGTTGACAAAACTCTGTTCTTTAGAAATGTTAATGACTCTAGTATACTTGTTCAAATTTATGTAGATGATATTATATTTGGTTCTACAGATGAAAAACTTTGTAAAAAGTTTGTCAAACTAATGCAAAGTAAATATGAAATGAGCATGATGGGAGAAATAACTTACTTTCTTGGTTTACAATTTAAGTAAGTTAGTGATGGAATATTCATTAGTCAAACCAAATACATTTATGATCTTTTGAAGAAGTTTGACTTAATGGATTGCACATCTGCAAAAACTCCCATGGCCACTGCAACTAAACTTGAATTAAATACTACTGAAAAGTCTGTGGATATTTCAAGTTATAGAGGCATGGTTGGCTCACTTTTATATTTAACAGCCAGTAGGCCAGATATAATGTTTGCTACATATCTTTGTGCTAGATTTCAGGCTGATCCTAGAGAATCTCATTTAATAGCTATTAAGAAAATTTTCAGATATCTCAAAGGAACACCAAAACTTGGCATTTGGCATCCTAGAGATTCTGGTTTTGATCTAACTGGTTATTCATATGTAGATTATGTAGGTTGTAAAATTGATAGAAAGAGTACAACAGGAGCCTGTCAATTTCTAGAAAATAAGCTAGTATCCTGGTTCTGTAAAAAGCAAAATTCAGTTTCTACTTCAACAGCTGAAGCTGAATATATTGCAGCTGGTAGTTGTTGTGCTCAGATTTTGTGGATGAAAAATCAACTGTTCGACTATGGTCTACAGGTGAATAGGATTCCCATTTTCTGTGAAAACACAAATGTCATTGCAATTATTGAAAATCCGGTACAACATTCAAGGACCAAGCACATTGACATTAAGTACCACTCCATTAGAGAGCATGTTATGAATGGTACTGTGAAACTTCATTTTGTTCCAAGTGAGAAGCAACTTGCAGACATCTTTACCAAGTCACTTGATGAATCCACCTTCACTAGGTTCAATAACCATAGGAATTTTTGGACCCTTCTTTAACATCCATTAAATTTTATTATCCGTAAAAATATCAATTATTACTCTGGATATATTTTTCATTATCCGTCGAATTACACTCAATCTTAGCCGTTAATTTTAAGCATCTTCCGTCGAATTTACTTACAGCATGTATGTATATTTCAACGGATAATCTTAGAATTTTGACAGTTTTCATTATTTTTGAAACGGCTATTTTGGGCTAATATGACTGGTTACTTTATTTACTTTTTAATTTTTGACAGTTTATTTCTGAGTAAGTATAAAAGCTAATTTCATTTCTATTTTTCACTTTTATCTTTCTCAAGCAATTTCTCTAACTCTCTTCTTCCCAAAAGCAAAAACTCTTTTCTGCAACTAATCTCAATTACAGCAATGGCACCCGTAGTCAAAATCATGTCCTCAACTAGGTTTGTTTATGAGAAGAACAACTTTGTGGCTCTGGTTAACAAGCAAATTCCGGCATCTGGAGACTATCATAAAATGATGGACTTCATCCAAAACTGCAAACTAATTTATGCCATGCTTGAGTCTCCAACCATTTACTTTGAGGTTATCGAGGAAATTTGGTCTACAGCAGTGTTCAATTCAAAGGACAAAACTATTACCTTCACTCTCAAAGGTAATGCACACTGTGTTAATTGTGATACTATTAAAAAGTGCTTTAAATTGCCTGAATATAACACACTTGCTCCACACACAGACACTGATGTGAGTAACATGCTAGTCTCTATGGGTTATGCTCTAACTGCCACTAAGTTAGGTGAAGTTAGAAGATTAGGCCTTAGAAAAGAATGGAGTTTCTTGTGTGATTCTTTTATCAAAGTATTTTCTGGAAAAGTCAGTAAATTTGATGTTGTATCTTACTCACCTTTTCACATGCTTTATATGCTCCTTAGTGATAAGTACTTAAATTTTAGCACTTCTGTTATGTATGAGTTAGGGAGTAAATTAGGGGATATTAAGAAGAGGTCTAAGAATATTTATTATGCAAGATTCTTTATGATGCTAGTTAATTTTGTTTCTAAGAGTCTCTCAATTGAGAACCCAACAAATAAGTTAACTTGTTGGGTCCAAGAGAGAAGAGTTATTGCTGATCTTAACAGGTCAAATCACCACAAGGATGTTTGTTAGGTCCCAATTTGTTTGTAGAAGGGGGGTTGAATGCAAACAATACCGTTTAATCAAATAAACTGTGGAATAAAAAGGTGAAACAAAATTCAAGTTAAATAAAACTTTTATTAAACTTGAAAGGTGTTACAACAACGGTATCTGTTACAAGGGATTAATCTCAAATCAATTATTACAAATCTAGAATAAATTCGACATGAACTTTTTCTATTTTTGCAATGAAAAGATCAAATGCTAAATGCGATTTGAGATTAAGTTCTAGGGATTTTAATCCGCTAGATTGTTACACAAGAACAAGATAAATAATTCTAGTGGTTTGGATTTAACTTTGCAATCTAGAATTTTGATCTTGAATAAAGCAGATGAAAAATGAAATAATTTGCTTTTGTTTCTGCTGTGTTCTTGACTTGTGTATTCTGTTGAATAATTGCATAAATGTCTTCTGCTGTGTTTTTGTTGTTTAAGTAAACAAAACAGTCATGTTGAATCAGCAAGACTTTCGGCAAGACAATCAAATGAACTGGCATGACAATCCATTTGAACTGGAAGGACTTTCGGTGAGACTATCCTTTTGAACTAGCAAGACAATCCCAATAGCTAGCAAGACAATCAGAATGAACTAGCAAGACTTTCGGTATGACTATCAATTGTCATACCAATTGTCATAGTAGTTCAAATCAAATTGTCTTACTGAATTATTAATAGATTTTAATCTAATAACAATTCTGAAAATCCTTAATATTAATTCTGAATTAATTAATCAATTAATTCAATTAATCAATAAATTAATCTTTACAGATATAATTTATTTTCTTAATTAAATTATTTGACTTAATTAATTAATAGAGAATTAATACTAATCTTGAGCAGCAACCATTCTTCTGAAAATCTTCTGAAAATTACTGTCAATTATGAATCAATTCCACCACTTCAATGTTGACACTCGATGTACTGTCTGGTTCATGAGTGACTAACTTCTGTGACGTTTCTTCAAGCCTTGACCTTGATTTTCTTCAGACTAAATCCTTGTAATTAATTGATACCCTGACGAGATCTCTGTCACTTGATTAAATCCACAATCTTGATTTATATTACTGAGGCTTGATCAATTTCTTGAGCTTCTTCCAGTGAATTAAGTCTTCAAGTCTGTAGATGAATAATGTTTCTTAACCCTTTGACAGATGTTACTTTGTGAGATCTCTCTGACGATAGATCCACTATTTACTTATTACATTCTTATTTGAGTTGAGTTAAATCCTCGAATATACAAATAGGCTATGCCATATGCCTTTCAATCTCCCCCTATTTGCTTGTTAGACAATAACAACAAATACCTAGAGGATAACTCAACTAACAAATAAGAAAAAGATATAAACAGTAATGCAAAGTAAATAGCAGAAAAGTTCTGGATTATATTTAACATTTTCCAGATTCCAAAAGAAATTTACAAGTGAATACAAGATAGATGTTCCTCTAGCCTGAACATATAACTACATTAGACTATCTTCATTCATAAAGCTCTAATCATATTACATTGAGTTTTGAGCTAATTGACTTCAGTTGTCTTCTCTTCTGACTTCACCTTCTTCTAAATCTTAAAGCAACTCTTTGTCAAAGACACGATCCTTTTCTGAAGTGAGGCTTGCTGGTCTGACTGGTTGAACTCCAAATGACTTCAGCTTATTCTTGATCTGATTGTACCTTTTAATATTCTTTTCACAATAAGCTTGAATCAAATCAGCAGCTTGAGTCTTCAACATGGATGAGTATCCAGCAGTTCTTAAATGATGTTCCATCCAGACCAGATGCTTAGCTGAGTAGTCTTTAAGAGATTGTACATCTAGCTGACAGATTTGAAGATAATCAGACTTAAAGAATCTCACCTGATGAGGATTGTTGACCACTTGAGGACTAGCCCTGCTGGCAAACTCTTTAAGCCTTTCTCGAAGAACTTCATTCAATTCTGAGCTTCTTTTTACTTTGTTGAGAAGAACCCAAGTCTCTGACAAAGAACGATTCTCAAATAGATGAAGTGACACCTTGAAAGATCCTTCACTATGACAATATACAAAAATGCTCATTTTATTTAGGGATCTGTCAAAAGCAGCTGTGATCCTTGAGACTTCAGTCTTGATAGCATTCATGTACATGTCATTGTTAGGATTTGAGATTTACAGCTTGTCAAGAAGATGTAGGAACTGCCTATCATTGTTAGTGCTCAGCTGAGGCATATCAAGTACTCTCCTAGCTTCATCCCATTTTTCACCAATCTTCAGTCTGGCATCTCTTCTCCTTTCTTGAGCCTTAATGTCATGAAGACGTTGCTTTTGAAGAGTTTCTGTTCTTTGTATGTCTTTCCTCATGTCAATGATCTGGGAGACCTTTTCGAGTTCAGCTTCTTTTCTTTTCATATCTGACTGCTGCTGCTGAAACTCTTTCTCAAAGATAGGATCCACTGTAGCTTCCTCTTCCCATTCTCCAAAATCACTTTCCTCTTCAGCTTCAAATAAACCATCTTTATCTTCCAAGACTGGTTCAGTGGGAATGTCAAAAATATCAAAGTCATCCTGTTCTCCACTATAGTAGACATTATCAGCCTTTCCTTTGTCTCTAGTAGAGGTATCTTTTTCTTTCCCCTTTCCACTACTCCCTTTCTTCTCCCCCTTAGTTGAGGGATCCTCTACTGACTTTCCTTTAGAACCTCCATGACCTCCATCATCTCCAGAGCCTGAGCCTCCACCAGACGGCCCTTCAAAGTAAGTTCTTTGTTCTTCATTAGGGCAGTGAGAATTCTTGATCATGAAATACAAGTGTTTCATTCCTTCATTAAGATGTTCCATGCCCGTTTCTATCTTTAGAAATCTGGAGGAGTCCAGTGCATGATTCATTTCAACCAGGTCTTCAAGAGAAGTCATTCTTGTATGTAGAGAGCAGAAGTTAGAAATGTCATCAGCTGATAAAGTTGGAGTTTCCTGAATGGAATTGAGCTTTGGTGTGACAGTGTTCTTGAGATCTGAGATATCATTCCTGATGAGTGCCAGCTGATTGTTGACAGAGGTGGAAGAAGAAGACCGTTCAACCACTTGTGCTTTGAATGCTTGAGCCTCAGCTTGGCTTTTAGCAAGTTCTTCTTTTAGAGCAGCAATTTGAGCTAACAGGTTTTCAGTATCTTTGTCTGTGTGTGCTCTCACCTGAATTTCACTCGTGTTTGGTTCACTCACCTCACGTGCTTGTGTTTCTCTCAATATAATTGCTCGTGAGGAGTCTTCCTGTTGCTGTTCTTCTGTATCTGCAGTAAAAATCACCCTAGCCTCTTCAAGAGAGGTCAGTGGTGGTGCAATGGGAATTCGCAAGTCCCGATCCTCAGTCAAACCTATCATTTCATGTGAAATAGATGTCTGAATTGCTTCAGGGATAGATTGACCGAGTTGCCCACCACTTTCTCCAGATAAATCTGCGAGTGGAGAATCCCGTGAGGGATTCAGAGGTGTTTGATCTGGGAGGGGAGAAAATGACTCTATTAAGGGTGGCTGAGAGTCAGATTTTACCTCAGAAGCATGTGACTGCTCTTCTGCCGTAACTATGGCAGGCACTGTAACAGACTCTATGTGCACTCCTTGTTCTGTGTCCTGAGTATCATCTGTGGGTATGTATGGTTCCATTGTGAGTAATGGAATTGTGCTTGACTCAGTACAGGATTGCCATGGCCCTATGGCGAATTTCAATAGATTCATCCTGTTGAGAGAATGTCTCTAGTAACTGTTCATTGGCCATTTCAAAGTCCATGTCCTGTTGGGAGGACAAGGATGGGCTTTCAGATGCCTTAGTATATGTTCTTCTTTTCTTGGGAGGAGGCAGAGCTGAGGGTTCACTCACATTTAACAATACACTACTTCCTATTAACCTTCTGGGTAACATTTTAGACAGTGGGGGAGAGGTTGAGATAGGTTGTGACTCTGTGTTTGGCTCTATGACCTGGGATTGAAGCTATGGTTCTACAACTTCATGGTCATTCCTATCGACCACTGGGGGTCTTTCAACAGAAGTAGGAATGGAGTGAGAGTGAGGAATTACTACCTGTAATGGAAGAGCATCTGATATTGGAGGAGCCTGGGTGGCTTGAACCACTGGAGGTTGAGGTTGCTGTTCATGACCGGGAAGATTGAAAATAGGTAAGGGAATATAAGTGGCCATGAAAGCAGATACAAGTACTGGAACTTGCATGAATTTGAAGGGTGTGTCTTGGCGGGTGTAAATCTTTTTGCTTACAGGAGGGGGTTCGGTTACTGCAGAGTTAGCAAAAAGGGCTTTGTGCTCAGGTGTGAGAAGATGATCTGCTATAAGCATGAGAAAACGAGCATAGTAACATGATACCCTACGATTTGTAGAATGATCACGTAAAGCAGTAGTGAGACGTGTCAAGAGAATGGGAAAAAGTAGTTTGCCAAAATTGATCCTTTGATTGAAAACAACCGCAAGACCAATATACTACAGAGTGGAAGTGATGTTGTGAAAGTTGGATTTACTGCAGTTGGCAAACACTTTAGAAAGTGTATCGAAGAAAATTTCCCATTCAGACACCAAATTGGATTTTGAAAGTTTGGTTAAATTGATCACCCCCTGATAGTGAATAGCATGGAAAAAGTTTGTGATATCATTTTCAGAGGGCAAATTACATAAATTGTCCATAGGAAAATTTAAAGCTTGATTGACGACTGTTTCATCAACCACATAATGTGTGTTTGCCACGGTGAATGAAAAAGATTTTGAATCATCGGTCACAGTAGAGGTTGTGCAAATCAGTCTAAGTAGATCGACATTTAAAATAACATTTGATTTAATAGCAGAGCTAACAATCGAATGGTCATTTAAAAATCTAATCCAAGGCTTAAATTTTTCCACATCACTTTTTTCTGGATTAAAATAACCAACCTGATTATGCGCGACAATTTGGAAATTGAGAGCCATTTAAAATAATAATAAGACACACACTTTCAGAATTTTAAGAATAATATTAAGAAAATTCGAATTAATTAAATTAATTTAATAATTCGAATTAAATTAATTATAATCAAAAAATTTAGACAGAAATGTATCTCGTTAAAATTCTTAACTCACAAACGCAGATTTGAAAAGCCAAAAGACACAAAATAATAATAGATGAAAAGCAAAAAAAAAAAATTCCCAAAAATAAACAAGCACAAGCTGATTTTGAAGGAGAAAAAATAATTTGAAAATGTTTTTTTTTAAAAAAAATTTTGGCAGCACTCCTGTATGTATATACTTGTATGTATATATAGTAGGAGTGATGTATGCTGAGTAAAAACTCGAGCAAGGAAAACAACAATGGCGATTGATTTGTGTTTGATCGAAGAGAGAGAGAGAGACAGATAACTGTTGGAATTTGAAAAGAAAGAAAGTGAACTGATAAAATAAAACAAAACAAAAAAAAGGTTAAGTAGTATAATTGGTATGACAATCGGATTGTCATACCGATTGTCACACCAGCTTAAAGACAGAAAAAAACAAACAAAACAAAACAAATAATAATATATAACTGGTATGACAATCTGATAGTCATACTGATTGTCATACCAGTACAAAATAAAACATAAAAAGTCTTATATTAATTTTATCACTGACATGATAATCAATAGTCATACCGATTGTCTTGCCAGTTATAAAATTAATCTGATTTTAAAAATAACCAAGCATTATTACTGAAATGACTTTCAGCAAGACAATTTCAATTGTCTTGCCGATTGTCATTCTAGTATAAGATAAATTAAGTATTTAAATATACTGAATAATTAACATAAAAACTGTTAAAAATACATAAAAAAATAGAATATATAAAATATTTCAATTTCAGAAAACTGAAATGAATATTGCAGAAAATATTTACATAATAAAAATAATTAAAATATTTCAGAGATAATAATATTTTCAGTCCAAAAATAGATTTCTTTGAATTTTAACAAATTAAATTCATAGAAAAATATTTTTAGAGAAAATAAAATATTCTGAGACATTAAAATTAACAAGTTGAGTAAATAAATAAGATAAGATAATAGAAATTACATAGAAATAAGCAAGAAATATGATAAAATGATAAAATAAATTTGCAAATGAATTTTTCATTTATGAAAAATTCATTTGTAAATTCATTCAAGAACATATCTCAGATATTAACTAAATTAATCACTAAAACTATTCAACATGCTCAATTTACCAACTAATCTGGTAAATGTGGATTCATCAAGTGGTTTAGTGAAAATATCTGCTATTTGTTCTTCTGTTGGAACAAAAAATAGTTCAACATTACCATTCATGACGTGCTCTCTAATAAAATGATACCTGATGTCAATATGCTTTGTCCTCGAGTGCTGCACAGGGTTGTTGGTGATGGCTATTGCACTTGTATTGTCACATAAAATAGGAATTTTGTTCAATACAGAGCCATAGTCTCGTAGCTGGTTCCTAATCCACAAGATCTTAGCACAGCAGCTTCCAGCAGCAATATATGCAGCCTCAGCCGTTGAGTTGGAAACTGTTTGCTGTTTCTTGCTGTACCATGAGACTAGTCTGCTACCTAGGAATTGACAACTCCCTGAGGTGCTTTTCCTATCAACAACACTTCCTGCATAATCTGAATCTGTATATCCAACAAGGTTAAAACCAGATTCTTTAGGGTACCAAATACCTAGATTTGGTGTTCCCTTAAGATATCTTAAGATTCGTTTAACAGCAACGAGATGAATATCTCTAGGATCCGCTTGGAACCTTGCACATAAGCATGTAGCATACATAATATCTGGTCTACTTGCAGTAAGATAGAGTAACGAGCCAATCATACCTCTGTAGCTTGTGACATCTACCTTAATGGAGTTTTCACATGGTCCAAGCTTGACAGCTGTAGTTGATGGAGTCCTTGCTGATGCAGAATCCTCTAGATTGTACTTTTTGAGGAGTTCCTTGAGATACTTGGATTGACAAATAAATGTTCCATCTAACCTTTGATTTACTTGTAATCCAAGAAAGAACTTCAGCTCTCCCATCATGCTCATTTCAAACTTGCTGTGCATTAACTTAGCAAATCTCTTACAGAGATTATCATTAGTAGACCCAAATATTATATCATCCACATAGACTTGGACTAATATAGTATCATTCTTATGTTTTTTAGAAAAGAGAGTTTTGTCTATGACACCTCTAATAAAGCTATTTTCAATAAGAAATTCAGAGAGAATGTCACACCATTTTCTTGGAGACTGTTTGAGCCCATAGATAGCCTTGAAAAGAAAGAAGACAAAATCCAAATGATCTGGATCTTCAAAACCAGGAGGTTGCTCTACATATACCTCTTCATCCAGCTTTCCATTCAGAAAGGCGCTCTTGACATCCATTTGATAAACTTTAAAGTTTGAGAATGCTATGAATGCCAGAAATATCCTGATGGCCTCAAGTCTAGCCACTGGAGCATAGGTTTTATCATAATCAATGCCTTCAGCTTGAGAATACCCTTTTGCTACCAGTCTTGCCTTGTTTCTTGTAACCACGCCATCTTCATCTAGTTTATTCCTGAATACCCACCTAGTACCAACAGCTTTCTTGTGTGTAGGTCTAGGTACCAGTTTCCAGACTTGTTGACTTTCAAACTGATTGAGTTCATCTTGCATAGCAATCACCCAATCTGGATCAGTTAGTGCTTCTTCAATCTTCTTAGGCTCCATCTCAGAAAGAAATCCTGAGAACAGACACTCATTTTGAGTAGCACGTCTAGTTCTGACTCCAACATCTGGATCACCAATAATCAACTCAAAAGGATGAGCTTTATTCCAGACAGTCTATCTTGGAAGATTTGATCTTGATGATTCGCCTTGAAATTCATTGGGATGTTGCGTCCTACTAGATGATCCTTCAGCATCTCCCCCTGAGTTGTTGCCATGTTGACTTGAAGATTCTCCGTCAGTAGCAGTGGTATCTCCATTGTTGCCAAAGTTTCCATCACTATTACCTTGAGTATCATCGTGATTAACAGGTTCTTCACCAGCAACAACCTCAGGTTCTTGACCATGTTCTGATTCTAAATCTGACATATCATCAAACTTCAGTTTCTCAGAAGGATCTTCAGTTTGGATACTAGGGAGTTTAGTGTCATCAAATGTAACATTAACACTTTCAGTTACTTTGTGTTGATCAATGATATACACTCTGTATGATCTTCTTCCATATCCAACAAAAATACCCTCATATGCCTTTGCCTCGAATTTACCACGACGATCATCTCCATCCTTGAGCACGAAACATCTGGCACCGAATACATGAAAGTATTTGATAGAAGGTTTCTGTTCATTCAAAATCTCATAAGGAGTTTTCATGAAGTCTTTGTTGATTAGAGTTCGATTCTGAGTATAATATGCAGTATTGACAGCTTCAGCCCAAAAGTACATTGGAAGACCTGATTCACTTAACATCGTTCTTACAGCTTCAATCAATGTACGATTCTTCCTTTCTACCACTCCATTTTGCTGAGGGGTTCTAGGAGCTGAAAATTGTCTGGTAATCCCTTTGTCTGTACAGAATCCATTGAGAAGTGAATTCTTGAATTCTGTTCCATTATCTGACCTTATTGCTCTAACAGGGACATTAGAATCTAACTCAATCATCTTGATATGATCAATCACAACTTGTGGTGTTTCATCCTTAGAGTGAAGAAATAAAACCCATGTATACTTGGAATAGTCATCAACTATCACAAGACGATAACACTTCTTTGACATCGAAAGGACATTAACTGGTCCAAATAAATCCATGTGCAATAATTGCAGAACACCAGTTATGGAAGATGCGTCAGTGCCTCTGTGACTTGCTTTCTTTGACTTTCCTTTCTGGCAAGCCTCACATAGTCCTTCTGGAGAGAATTCCAGCTGAGGCAGACCTCTTACCAATTCTCTTTTTACAAGAGAATTCATTGTTTTGAAATTGAGATGAGAAAGTCTCTTGTGCCATAGCCAACTCTCATCTAACGATGCCTTTACATAGAAACAATTGACTTCAGGATTGCTTCCAGAGTTCATGTCAGCTACGAACAGATTTCCTTTTCGGATTCCCATTAAGGAGGGTTTTTCACTTTTCTTATGCAGAATCTGATACTTCAGCTTGTCGAATAAAACATTGTAGCCGTTGTCACAGAACTGACTAATGCTAAGCAGATTGTGTTCAAGTCCTTGCACAACATACACATTTTCAATGATAACATTTCCAGCTAGCAAACAGCCATATCCCTCCGTTAAACCTTTGCTGTTATCTCCAAAGGTAACCACTGGGCCAGCTTTCTCAACCACATTTGATAGCAGGGCTCTATCTCCGGTCATATGTCTTGACGATCCGCTGTCAAGAATCCACACTACCGGTTGTACATGTTTAATGCCCTGCAATACAAATGGATTAGACCTTCTTCGGAACCCAAGCTTGGCTGGGTCCGGCATATTTGTAAAATTGGCCTTTATCATGCAAAACAACATTCTTAATTTTAATATTCTCAACTTTCTCAATGACTGGACATTTGACCTTGTGAACAGCCTTGACCGATTTCTGTTTAGGCTTAGGCACAAATGTCTCATTTCTAGCTTTAGGAGGACTAGCAGTCTTAGACCTATCATGCTTTCTATTATTCACATGCTGACGAGGAGTAGTCTTATCATTAGAAACATGCTTACCATTAAAATAAGCATACATCAGATTAAAAGCACAAGACATACAATCAGGAACACCACATGCTTTATGAGAGGGATTAACAATAGGCAACTTATGCATGGTAGACATGGAATTTGTGTTATCCAACTCATGTGTGTCTGAGTTAGTCTCAGTTGCTTTCACAACCTTGACTGGAACTTTTGACACACTTGACTTGGAGACAGCTTTCTCATTAGCATTATCTTCAGCACGAATTTCTTCTTGAATAATAAATGAGGTCTCATCAAATGGTTCAACAATTGATTCTTTATAGAGGGGTTCATCAACACCCTTAAGCACATGTGGTACTTCCCTGCCTTTAGCACAGACATGAGGAGGGGAGTTTATGCCTAATTTTCTAATAGCAGAATTGTAATCATAACTTATTCCAGATGTTTGATTAATAACTTGCTTATTGTAAAACTCTTTGGACTTCGAACAAGAATTAAAGTAAGCTTTTGAAAGGAATATGTCCTAAGTCCAATCGTTTATTAGGATTTAGGAATAACTTTTAGGTAGTCTCCTTTCTAGCTTTAGGAGGACTAGCAGTCTTAGACCTATCATTCTTTCTATTATTCACATGCTGACGAGGAGTAGTCTTATCATTAGAAACAAGCTTACCATTAAAATAAGCATACATCAGATTAAAAGCACAAGACATACAATCAGGAACACCACATGCTTTATGAGAGGGATTAACAATAGGCAACTTCTGCATGGTAGACATGGCATTTGTGTTATCCAACTCATGTGTGTCTGAGTTAGTCTCAGTTGCTTTCACAACCTTGACTGGAACTTTTGACACACTTGACTTGGAGACAGCTTTCTCATTAGCATTATCTTCAGCACAAATTTCTTCTTGAATAATAAATGAGGTCTCATCAAATGGTTCAGCAATTGATTCTTTATAGAGGGGTTCATCAACACCCTTAAGCACATGTGGTACTTCCCTGCCTTTAGCACAGACATGAGGAGGGGAGTTTATGCCTAATTTTCCAATAGCAGAATTGTAATCATAACCTATTCCAGATGTTTGATTAACAACTTGCTTATTGTAAAACTCTTTGGACTTCGAACAAGAATTAAAGTAAGCTTTTGAAAGGAATATGTCCTAAGTCCAATCGTGTATTAGGATTTAGGAATAACTTTTAGGTAATCTGTTTTGATTTCATTGATATTAATAAAGACTTGTTTTGTTTTTATTACGGGCTTTATCTATTTAAGTGTTTAAATAAGATATACCATAGTTTAGAGTAAAGCTTTTTATGGATTATGATGAGATCATAATAGTGAGACCTAAAAAGATGATAACTCTAAACTTAAATAGTTCCTGGTCATAGGATTACTAACTGGTAATTAATAATCCGCAAAGATCGGTACATACTATGCTTGCTTCATTATGAAGGATGTTTGTTCTCATAGACATTTGTGTTGTGACACTATAGCTAGTATGTAGGTGCTTATTATGGAATAAGTTCACTGAACATGACTCGCCCAGCTGAACAACTGATGGAGTTCACTCACGTGTCAGCAGTTGTTCGCTTAGTGATAGTTGTACAAGTATCCTTAGACTTGAGGTCATCATAGTCATCTTGTGTACACTGAACTATGCTTTGGTTTAGTTCTTAGTCTCCAGGGACAATTATTAGGGCTCTTCTGGGTATAGGAATTTGTACACGAAGATAGTGTATGATCAATAAAGGATCTACCCCTTCCAGTGAAGGAAGCGAATGTTCAAGGCTGATCCACTTATGCTAGTTCAGGAATCTCTGGCCAGAGTGAATGAAATTAGAAAGGAGTTTCTAATTTGCATAGAACTACGCATAGTAAATGGTAAGCAAGTGATTGAATTAGATAGGCTTGACATGAGATCCATGCCTTGTATTTAATCGGAACATTGTAGGGTAGAAGGAGTTTATTGTACGGTAACTATTCACTGACAGGTTCTTGGTATTCTAAGCAGTGAATTCATATTATCCGGATAGTCGCAATATGTTGAGAAGCATCATTCACGATGTAGAATAAATGTGATTAATTAATTAATCATATTTAATAAATTAGAGAATTTATATAAATAATGATAAAATAGTTTTATTATTATTTATTTCTACTATCGGCTTAATATTGAACCTACATGGTCACACCATAAAAAGAGAATGATTTTATGGTGGAGGAATTAATTAATAATGGCTAATAATTATTTATTTGTGAAATAAATAATTAATTGGCAAATTTAATAATTGATTAAATGAGATTTAATTGATTATAAAATTATTAAGAAAAGTTCTTAATATTATTAATTAAAGGATTTAATTTTTGGAAATTAAATCAAGAAAGAGAATTATTTCTAAAGTGTTTAGAAAAAGGATTAATGATTAAAAGGTGTTTTAATTATTAATGAGAATAATAAATGGGATAATAATAATAATATTTATGGGAAAATTTCAGCTGAAAATTTTGCCTATAAATACACTATTATAGACCCTATTTTATTCTAACCCCATCGAAACCCCAGAAACCCAAAAGTTTCAGAAAACCAAATTCTCTCCACCTCCTCCTCCTCCTAAAAGTCGTTTTCTTGGTGGATACCGGTGGAGTGCTTCACACTTGAGGAGCAACTGCTAAGGATCTCTGATCGTTGTCTCCGAATTATTTTTAAAGGTTAGATTCGATCCCTCGAATTTTTATTCACGATTTATATGCTTTTATTTGGATTTTGTGTGTGTAAAAGTGTTTTGCCATGACCCCGCTGCATTAAAAATCCAACAATGGTATCAGAGCCAGGTTGTATGCATATAGATCTGTGGTAAAAATTTCAGAATTTTATGTGCTTGTATGAATTAATTATGATTTTTACAAGTTATATTATGGATTAATTTTGCCTGATGAGAAATCGTTTCTCAGAATAATTTTGAATGTTAATCTGGGTTCTACAAGTGTTGTAGATCGTCTGGGTATTTTTTTCATAATTTTAGGATGTATAGATTTTTTATTATGAATTTTTGAAGTTGTTGAAATTAAATTCGTATTAAATAATCATATATATATATAATTGTTTGTATGTATATATCTATCATATGCATCTGCTGTGAAATTCTGTGTTGCACGGAAAGTAAAAGGCAGACAGAGATCAGATCTGTCACGCAGCACGCAAACCGAGGGAGAGAGAAAAGGCGGCTGACTGAAAAAGGACGGAGGACCGCGCGTCGACCACGCGCGCGTGGGGCTCACGCGCTGGCGTGCCACGCGCGGCGCGTGGAAGACACGCGCTGGTGACGACGTGCTGACGTCATGCTGACGTCAGCATAGGGGTTAGGGCGTGTGGGGCGCGTGGAAGAAACTCAGACACGCGCTGTCAGGCGCGTGGGCGCGTGGGCGCGCATGGGGGAAATTGTTTCGGCGCGTGCGGGCGCGTGGCAGCTCAGAATTGGGCGATTTTGGTGCCGTTGGATTCGTCTTTTCGAGACGCTTCTAATGGTATATTATATGATATTTTATGAAATTGTTTCGAACTGTTTATAGCTAACAGAAGTGTTTTTAAGCTGTTTTTAACTGTTTAAATTGCTTTTAAATGCTTCATGTGATACATAGAGATGTATATTGCTTAGACCAATGTGCTAGATGATATAACATGCCTACCTTGATGTTTATTCATGTTGATATATGTGACATATGCTTAGTTTATCATGCGATGATAGATTTAGGTGAACTTAAATAAACATAAGGCGTTTGTTAGACAACATAGTATAGTGAAATTGTTTCATAACCTTAAGAATAATATTATGAATACAATCATGAGATTCTTGTGTTTGTGAAACACGTAATTGAATATGAATTTTTGATATGAGAGAAAGGATGATTCTGTCAACAACAGATTTCTATCTGTAAGAAATGGTTATTAAGTGACGCCTCTTGACAATGCTCCACCCGATCTGGGAATCGTCTGATTATTGATTATTGATTTGAAATATTTAATTTAAAAGGAAGAATCTCTTTATAATATGATTATGATTGTGATGTAATATAATCCCTCTAAAATTAAATAATATCAAGTAGTAATTGGCCAATGACACAACGGGCTTGTGTCGGTCATAGCCTTCCAACATGGTACAAAGTAGTTCTTATTTTTAAATCATTGTCGTTTCATGCCACAGCCGAGGGCTTTGATTTCGAAATAAGAAATACTTGTCTATTACATAGAGATGTGTACATTGAATAAGAATCTAAAGGTCGTTACGTGCCACAGCCGTGGGCCTTTGGGGACTGATTCAATAGTACGGAATGTTGGGTTAGACTTGACTTATAATATTGAGTTTGTCGTGCCACAGCCGTGACTCAATTATTCAAGAGGCTAAAGTTTGATTAGGGAATAACATGAGATGTAATTGACAAGAGTTGTCTGCCTATTGAACATTACATGGCGTTTCGTGCCACAGCCGGGTTTGTGTAATGGAATGTAGGATCCCTATTCCCACTAGCATTATGAATGCTTAATTTTTCATATAGGGGGTTGAATAAATTAGGAAAACTAGTGGGAGCCACTTATGAATAAAGACCCGATTCATATAGTGTTTTGAAATGAAATCGAATATTTGCTAAGTGCTGTTATGTGTTTATCATTTACAGATTTACTTTATACGTTATGTCTTCTGCACTATCACTCAGGAGCATACTAGATGCTCACAAATTGACTGGTCCTAATTATGCTGACTGGCTTCGAAACTTGAGAATTGTTCTCAGGATTGAGAAGCTGGAATACGTGATTGACTCACCTAAGCCTACTGAACCTGCTAGTGATGCACATAATGATGAACATGTTGTGTATCGTAAGTGGATAGATGATGCAAATGTTGTTCAATGCATCATGCTAGCTTCCATGAACATTGAGCTACAGAAGCAACATGAGCATATGGATGCTCGCACTATCCTCATGCATCTACAAGAGTTGTATGATGTGGCGGGGAGGACAGCTCGATATGAGATATCGAAGGAGCTGTTCGGTTGTAGGATGTCTGAGGGATCATCTGTGAATGACCATGTACTTAAGATGATCAATTTGATTGAACGTCTTGGACAACTTGGTTTTGCCATGGATGGGGAGCTGAGCCAAGACTTGGTCTTGCAATCGCTTCCGAGTTCGTTCTCGCAGTTTGTTGTGAACTTTCACATGAATAAGTTGGATGTCAGCCTGCCTGAACTCCACAACATGTTGAAGACTGCGGAATCGAATTTTCCCCCTAAGAAGAGTTCTGTTCTTCTAATTGGTGAAGGTTCCAATCCTAAGAAAAGGAAGAGGAACTCTTCCAAGAAGAAGAAAGTAGGTGAGAAAACGCCGGTTCCACCAAAAGCTGAAGACCCCGAGAGCAAAGTTGTTTGCTTTCACTGTAACAAGGTGGGGCACTGGAAGAGGAACTGCAAGGTTTACCTTGCAGAATTGAAGAAGAAGGGTAGTGAGACTACCGCTTCTGATTCAGGTATGTTCATGATAGAAGTGAATATGTCATTTCTACTTGGGTATTAGATACCGCCTGTGGTTCTCATATCTGCAATTTATTGCAGGGACCAAGGAGAAGTAGGACTCTTGAGGAAGAGGAGGTGATTCTACTGATGGAAATGGAGCAAGAGTTGCTGCTGAAGATGTAGAATCATTTCATTTACATATGCCTACGGGCAAGACTATTGTTTTTAATAATTGTTATTTTGTTCCCTCGATTGTGAGGAATATTATTCCCATGTTAGACTTGGCTGGATTTTCATTTATTATTGAGAATAATGAATGTTCTATTCTTAAGAGATAATATTCCTTATGGACGTGGTGCTTTAAATAATGGTCTGTATATATATGACATAATTTACTTCAGATTGAACAAACTAATAAAAGAAAAGGGATGATGAAAATCTCACTTTATAGGGGCACTGCAGTCTCCATTTAGTAGACATGGAGAGAGGGCTGCAAATTTGCTAGGAATGGTACACACAGATGTATGTGGACCAATGTCTAAGCAAGCCATGGGTGGATTTTCATACTTCATTACTTTCATAGATGATAGATCTGGATTCGGATATGTGTTTGATGAAACACAAGTCTGAGGCCTTTGAAAAGTTCAAAGAATATAAGTATGAAGTGGAGAAATAAACCAAACATAGTATTATAACTCTTCGATCAGATCGAGGTGGTGAATACTTTAAAGGAGTGTTTCTAGATTATCTCTAAGTAAATGGTATAGTCTCCCAGTGGACTCCTCCAGATTAGTATCTGAAAGGAGAAATCGAACTTTGTTAGACATAGTTCGGTCTATGATGAGCTATGCAAATCTTCCAGTATTCCTATGGGGTTATGCATTGGAAACCTCAGCATATTTACTGAATATGGTGCCTTCCAAATCTGTTCCTCAAACTCCGTATGAGATATGGAAAGAAAGGAAACCGAGTCTTAAACACGTTAAGATTTGGGGATGTCCAGCTTATGTCAAGTAAGTTGACCCAAATAAGCTGGAATATCGATCCGTAAAATGTAGTTTTGTGGGATATCCTAAAGAGACTTTAGGGTATTACTTTTACACCGATCATCGGGTGTTTGTCTCCAGATATGCTACCTTCTTGGAAAAGGAGTTTATCCTTGAAGGAAACAGTGGGAGCAAAATTGAACTTGATGAAGTTCAAGAAGCACAAACTACTATGGATCAAGTGGAAACACCTGTTCTGACTGAACAACCTTTTGTGGAATAGCCCATTCATAGATCATGGAGAGTGTCTCGCCAACCTGAGAGGTAATATGGCCTTGTCATTGAGAATGACAATGAGTTGTCGATCATTGATGATGACGACCCTGTGACCTATAATGAGGCTATGAGTAGTGTTGACTCAGAGAAATGGCATAGTGCCATGAAATCCAGAATGAAATCTATGTATACGGTATACAAAAGATAGATTATAGCAGATGGCCAGGTGGAGACCTTTAAGGCCAGGCTTTTGGGAAAAGGATTCAAACAAAGGCAATGGATTGATTTTGATGAAACCTTTTACCTGTAGCCCTGTTAAAATCAGTTCAGATTTTGCTTGCGAATGCTGCTTACTACGACTATGTGATCTGGCAAATAGCCAGATGGTTTTTCTTTCCAAGGGAAATGAAAACCTAGTGTGTAAGCTGCTGCGAACCATATGTGGTTTAAAGCAAGCTTCTCGAAAGATGGAACATTCGTTTTGATGAGACAATCAAAGAGTTTGATTTTATCAAAAACGCAGATGAACCATGCGTCTACAAAAGGGTTAGTGGGAGCGCGGTAACATTTCTTATATTGTATTGAATTAGAGTTGACACACATAACAACATAGCAGACCCACTCACAAAGCTACTTTATGAAAGTCATTTTGATCGTCAAGATGGGTATTAGATACCAGAGTGATTGGCTTTAGTACATGTAACACCCCCAGATCCGGGGTCGGGGATCCGGGTCGTCACGGTCTTTCTTTCCACAATATCACTTCACTTAATTAATAATAAATAACCTTATGCTGTGACCCCACACTAACACACACCACAACCCGTTATAGTCTCAGAGATGAAATTTAAATAAGTACAAGTCTTTGAATCCACAATTTAAAAGTTATTACAACCCAAAATGATTACTTGATAAATTTACAGTTAATTGCCATTATCTGCCACAAGTTATAATTATACATAATTGATTCTCAAAAGTAGATGGTCTGATCTACAATAGATCTACCTCTGCAGCTATAGCAGCTACAACATCAACGGGAAGACGCGGGACGCTTCCCACGCGCTTGCGCTGGGTCTGCTGGAGTCTGGCCATCTTTCCTAACTATTGTTGTGTGATGAAGAAATAAAGCAAGGGTGAGCAGCAAGCCCACCAAAATAATATGTATAAAGATTAACAATATATGAGCCTTCTCATAGCACTCATGAAAGTCTTGGTCAAAAGAAATGAACCAAGTTGATATCTTAATGCGATGAAGTCGCAAAATATTCAGTATATATATATATACTTTTCAAAATATGGGAAGTCCTCTTCCATGCATAATATACACAGAGTTCCAGTGTATAACTGTATAAAAATATCGTTGCAAGGTGATCTCATATATCTAACCTTGTCTCAACGTTTTTCTGAAAATCTTTGTCATGCATAAGATAATCATTTACTAGATATAAGTTTAAAAGATGAAGTTATAAGGTACTCCAATATACTTATATCTTTCCCAAATACTACTTGAACTACCCCCGTTCAAGTTATAATCAGTTTCAAAGGTTCATCACATAGATGAGACTACAAGACAAGATTTGAATAGATTCAATCTTTGAATATCATTATAAATAATGAAGTTACGAGATACTTCATTAAGTCCCGATATATAAATATATTCATATATATCTCCCATACATTTCCTGAAAACCTCTGTCATGTAAACTATGAACAGGGTTGCAATATCCAATGAATTTGGAAGGAAAAGAATTTTGGCATAAACCAGATATCTTGCTGATCAGGCAAAGATACCAATAAGTAACCTTTTCTACTAGTAGATGGATGAATCCCCCACCGGTCATCACCCTGGCCACATAAGGACCTTGTGCTGGACCGCCACCCGGCCTCTTACGCGTTGATGGACTGCCACCCAGCCACTTACACTTTATAGACCGTACCCCGGCCTGTCGCTTATGCCGACTCAATCAGATGGACTTACTTCCCGAACATTGGGCAAGTAATCAAATTGTTATCTCAAAACAGCAACCATGTTGCGAATATAAAATACACCACAGAGCCGGATCCCCGAGATTTTTGAGCGAATATTCAAGTCTCCTTCGAAAGGAAGATCTTAAATCGGAAAACGAGTTTTGGGATCCGCTCTAACTTTTAAAATCATTTTGAAGACTCGAAAACATTTTTAAGAATGTTTGGAGTAAAGCTGATTTAATGAAATAAATCAGTCCCGATATATTAGAAAATATCTGAATATTATTATTTAAATAATATTCCCATAAAGAATAATCTTTATAAAAATAATTGAAGTAGAAGTATTAAAACTTATACTTGAAACGAGTATTAAATAACCAAAGATATACTTATGTGAAAGTACTATCTTTATTTGAATAATCGAAAATAAGTTTGTTTATTGACACCTTATTCTTTAATAAAATAAAGAATATATCTCAGCAAATAATCGGAGTCATAGATCCTCAAATGAATATTCAAAAATATTCAATAAATAATATAAACTGAGTCATAAGCCCTCGAATGAATATTCAAAATAGTATTCAATTAATAAAATAAAAGGAGTCATAAGTCCTCCGATGAATATTCAAATCATATTGAAATAATAAAATAAACTGAGTCATAACCCTCGAATGAATATTCAAATCATATTCAAATAATAAAATAAACTGAGTCATAACCCTCGAATGAATATTCAAATCATATTCAAATAATAAAATAAACTGAGTCATAACCCTCGAATGAATATTCAAATTAGTATCTAATTAATAAAATAAAAGTTATCGAATAAACCTTATTCGATTAATAGTTTGGAAAACTATAACCATATATATATAAAAATATATATATTATACTCGGGAACATCGACTCTCGGTTTAGAAATATGTTCACCTTTGGGTCCCCTATACTAAGGGCATACGCAACTACTGCTTATCTCTAGCATAGGTATTATGCAACTATAAGCATCGAAATCAACAGATAGATAACCAGATTACGAAACAGACATGCATATATACCATATCAGCATGCTCCAATATATCGCAAAATTTGCTAATAACAATCATGCACTTATCACAAGATAATGCATATACATATATTTACATCACAACAACAGTTATACGGGTAGAAAACTTGCCTGAGCGACTGGGGGTTACGAATGGCTCGGGACGAGTCTGGTAACCTATAAACAACAAGTAAGTTGGAATTAAACCAAAGTCACTTGTAAATCTATACTTTAACTAACTTGGACTCTAACGCTTGTTTTGCGCTCACTGATTCGCTTAAGTCACTCGGGTACCCTCGGCTCCACCATTTTTAATAATTTAACCTTTATGAGTTTTAAGGCGATTCCTTTGCGAGTATCTTACTAACTGCCTAGCACACTTACCATAAATGTTTCATACATTAATTAACCCTTTTTGGTCTTTAACCTATGTTTCAAAGTAAGGCGAGGGGAAAAGTTTCGTTCGCGAAACGCCGTTACTTGAAACGGTCGTTTCTCCTAAACCGTGCATCGGAATCGAACGAACTACATATCAAAACGAAGCTCGTAACATGAGCTATCTAAACATGGCAGTGGTCATAATCTAGCAGGGGGTTCTCGGGTCCTAATATTATGCACAAAAACAGTCCAAAGAAAATCGGACGTTACGACGGCTATGTTTACGCGATTACCAATGTTTAAACTACTCCAATTAACCACCAACCAACTCATAACCATCAATACAACAAAACTTCACCTAAACCATACCACATCAGTCCATAATCTCCAAGGTTTTCAACTCAAACAACCACAATCAAGACCTATGAACTATAATCAAGCTTCAATTACCAAAACACTTCCAAATCAAACCAAACTACTAATAATCACAATCCATGCTTCTCATTTCACAACACCAACCATTAAACTTACTAACAAATAAAGTAAAGGCTAGGATTTGAAGTTTATACCTTCCTTGGGAGGTGTTAAGTTGCTAGGAAGCCTTAGGGAGCCTCCTACAAGCTTGATCTTTCCAAAGAAATCAAGAACACAAAGTTAGGCTTTGAAGTTTCTAAAAGTCCGATTTAAAGAACTGTAATAATGAGGGTCTTATCATGATTATTTGGACGAGACTTGTGAAGAAGAGTTGTAGGCCATCTCAATACCTTTCCAATGAGCTATAGAACACAATATTTGAGTGAGAAATGAAGGAGATACAGCAGTTTTAGTGTTCTGGTTCTGTTTTGGCCGAGAGCATGAAGAACAATGCCTTGGTTTCTTTTTGATTTTGATGAAAATGATTTTACTTGGCTTGGTTGCTTTGTTTTTGTGTTTGATTTAGTCAATTACCTTGTTGCCCTTGAATTTGTGTGGTTCTCATTCAACCACACCTCCTTCCTTCCCATGTCATGCTTGTGTCATCCTCATGATGTCATCCTCCCCTCCTTATCCTCTTTCTATTGGTTGGATGACATCATCCCCACTAATCCCCTTGATTAACTTCCTAATCGTTTGCCTAATGACCGCTGATCTGTTATACGGTTCGCTTAACTTTCGTTTTCGTTTATCGTTTGAGGGATCATACCCGGGATCTTATTACTTAGGTTCCCTTAACCTTTCTCAATATATTGTATTCCTTTTATGATCCTCTCTTATAATCCTTTAATTTAAATCCTTTTTATCCTGTTACCTTATACTCAATTTTTTCCGTATCTATTGGATTTCCGGGAAAAATCAAAGTGTTCGGATTTGGATTCTGACGATCTTTACATACACTTATATCCCATATAAAGTACTAATAAAATCTCAGAATATCCATATCAGAACCCCTACATAGTGTGGCATGAAAAGTTTTCTCATTCAGCAAAAACACTATTCATAAGGGTTTCAAAAATTTCCCAAAAATTGGGGTTATTACAGTCTCCCCTCCTTAAAAGGATTCCGTCCCGGAATCAGATAGAAATGAATAGGGATACCTTCTTAATATTGCACTTTCTAACTCTCAAGTCAATTTTCCCACATTGTGGTCCTGTCACCAAACTCTGCCTAGTTTGATAATCCTTCCCCTAAGCACTTGTTCCTTTTCACTCTATAACCCTTCCTGATTGCTCCATATAGGTTACGTCGGGTTGCATGTCTATGCGCTCATATGCCCCTATTTGTCTGGCATCCGAATTACACTTCCTTAACATTGATACGTGGAACACGTTATGAACTTGCTACAGGTTCGGGGGTAGGGCTAGCTCATATGCTAACTTCCCAAACGTCTTAATATATCCAAGGGTCCAACAAATTGTAGACTTAGCTTTCCTTTCTTTCCGAACCTCATCAATCCTTTCCAAGGGATACCTATAACATTACTAGGTCCCCTATTTCATACTCTTTATCCTTTCGTGTCAAATCAACATACTTATCATGTCCATCTTGGGCTACTACCAGCCGTCCTCTGATTAGATCTATCATATCCTTGGTCCTTTAGACCACTGCTGGTCCGAGCATCTTGCGCTCTACAACTTCATCCTAACATAAGGGAGATCGATATTGTCTTCCCTCAAGGATCTCATAAGGCAATATCTCAATACTGACATATGATCTATTGTCGTAAGAAAACTCAATCCGTGTTAAGTGATCATTCCAATTTCTTTCAAGTCTATTGCACAGACTCTCATTATAGCTTTTAGCATTAGAGCTTTTGCTTCTCAATACCCATTCTTTTCCAGTTCGTAATCGCTACTACCTTCCGTTCCTAATATTATACTAGTTATACTTTTGCTCGCTAGCGTTCTATAACCTTTTAATAACCACGTCAACCTTAGTATCACGAATGTGTTTCCATTCCGCATACTACCACCACTTTATTACTCCTTTTTCAGTTGTTTCTATTTTCCAAAATTTGATCAATCAAATAGAAGTAAAGGAATTTGTTGAGAGATCACTATGATCATGAACACTTGTTATATCGCATAGTTAGTACAGAAGGTGGCCAGCCTTTAGTACTTGACAAGCAATTAAACAACATGTGGTATCCTACTAGGCTTCTATCACAAAGATAGATAGTCATTCGGCAATACCTCCCCTTCTGGAAGGGTTGTTCTTCTCAGCTTACATGAAATGAAAAGAAGAGAAAAGAACGAACTGAAGAGAATTGTATATATGAAAAAAATATACTGCCACAAAATATCTGGCTTGGAACCTACCTCTGAACTATAGAGGTTTGTCATAGGAGAACAAAACATATACGTATTTAAATCAACATTAAACATTATAGCCTCGCATTTCACGTGCCTAAATATTTTCACTATCCCGTCATTCTATGGACCCATGCTCTTCCTCGAGCTTATACACAATCACCTTTAAAACTCCCTCGACATCGAAAATCGAATCTGGGATCTCATTCTATATATCACCGTTACTAGGATTCTATGCTCGCACCGCAACCTTCCTCGTATAATAATACGACTCTCTATTGATAAGAAAGAATAATTATTCACTAGGTAGATACTCTACTTAATTAGTCTATCAATGATAACTTATACACTACCACGACCTGATTAGTGGTACTCAATCTCAACACCCATTCCAATACAACTCTCATGGTTGTAATCAGCTCACTACTCGCAGAATCATTGCTGCCTTACTATGGTCCACCACTGACCTACTGTCGTCATTCACTTTTCCATAAAATCTTAATATCTAACCATACGGAGTCTATCCATGTCGTATCAAATCATTCTAAGGAGGTAACATAATCACCATTCCTGATTCATGAAGAACACTCCTGATCCTGACATACATACATGACATGAAGCAGATAAAAGTGCAGAAGAGTTTCAATCAAAGCAACGATAGCAGGTTAATACCATTCTTAATCATACGCCCTAAATAGAAGAATTAACTCAAGGGTTCATCTAGTCCTTTTTGAAACATGGTCCTGGCTTATCTCAAGATAGGACCTTCTAAGATAGATAGCCCGTTCATGGTGATTACATGAATTAAACCTTTACCAACTACTATTACGGTTGGGTATTGCACAGTCATCAGAAGGAATGTCAATCTTCCAAACCATAATTCAACCTTCACATTTTTAACCATCATCACTGTATTCTTTTGGCACACGTGCCTATAATTATCCACTTACCTTTAAAGTGTCGGCCACCTCTTTGGCCTTTCCTGATAGTAAAATTTCCTTACAGTCAATGTCATTTTAACCACCTCCAAATAAATTTTCTACCTTATTTCCGATCACTGCTTGAGTAAAGATGTTTTCCTTAAAATCAGATGGGAAAAAAAAATATCACCATTTTTCCATAAGTTATTGCCTCATTCTTTAGAGGCTAATCACTGTCAAGACTGACTCTCAATCATACTTAGAACATTTTTTTTTCTTAAGTCCTAATTGCCCTGAACAATTTCGACCATTACTGGTTCGATCCATACTTTCTCGTGGTTTAACACGTGCCCCACTTGGCATCATTATAATTACGTCATATTTCCTTTATCCACATTTCTATTCTTGAGAATTTTAAATATTACCTTTTTCCTTATAAAACCTCTAAGGTTATCCTTTAATCGTTCCTCCTGTATTCCCTAGATACAGGGCATATCATAATACCATTTACTAATAGTAGAACCATTGTCTATATACTTCTGCAAAATCTCTCCACTGATTCTTAAAGGTTGTTGTTACCTTAACCCTTTCCCAATCATACTGTCAAAACTCATACTGTCCCTATTAAGGGTGACATGCCAACCTTTATGCATTCCCCTAGGATTCGTTTTAAGTTACCGATGTTCTATCCTTAATTCCACCTTTAAAAGGTACATGCATCCTTCCACGAATAAATCAAGTCATATATCCTTGATAGATTATCATATTCATCATTCCCACCTCGATAGTCTATACCTAACTTCATAATAGCATCCTTATTCAAATTGAGGTCAATCCATATGGCCTCCAAAAGATAACAACGGTTATCCGCTTGTCTTGCCTAATTTGGTAACGATAACAAGGATGTTCAGGAAGATATTGGTCGTGTTCAACGTGAAATTCTTCTTAATAATTCCGTATTTACTTTTGTTGTTTATCTCAACAGTCACCTCAATGTTGGGATACCTCCCATACCTGGCGTCTCCCTTTCTGGGTAACAAGCCACCGGTCTTACACTTCACCTTCTTGAAGGTCACTTCCTTCATCCAATTTTCTTAATTTCTTACTTTCTTGTGTCCTCAGTCTATCCGCGTCTCATTATTTATCCTTCGAATTATCTCAAGGTTTCCTCGAATCTTCCCAACCTACAGGGGATAAACTATAGGTATCTCTTATGCCCTCAACCATCAATTTTAACTTATGGTGAATCATCCTCATCCTGACGAATGCATACTTTTCTATTTCTATTGCTACGAGTCGTTAGGGTTTCCTCATACCCAACTCCCTTATCATACCTCAAACTCTATTGCCGTTATATTCCTTTCCACTTCAATCAATTTTTTTTTATTATTTTCCTTTCTCTTATCATTATTTCATGAACCAACACAACATAAGCATTGATTTCAAACATCCCGTCATTCTGGATTCGTGTCCTTAGAACGAATCTTGACAACTTTTACAACTTAAATTCACAATTCATCATACTCGTCTGCCTTTGTTCTGGCTCTAAAGCTTTTACACTCTCTCCATAACCTTGGGAATTACTTTCCCGAAACAATTGGCTGAACTTTAATCAGTTTATCATAACCTCTGGCTCCGTGCCTTTCTTGGTCTTTCACCAGCGGGTGGCCTCTCTCTTAGGAGGGTAAGTGACAAAAACAGTCCTTTGTGGTTTGTCAATCATTTAGAATCTCAAATGATTCCTCTATTTCCTTTAGCCAGGCTCTTGCCTCGGCTGGGTCAGCTTGTTTCATGGAACTCTGAGAGCTTAGCGACTTAAAGGTCCTGAAAGAATTTCTCACCGTACTGTCTCCTCAGGGTGGTGGTTGGGGATAATAGTCTAAGTTCTCTTTAGACAGGTCCATGAATTGCCGTATAGGGGTACCATCTCGGATCTCCTTTCCTTACTCGACTTTTTATTTCCTTAGTATGAAATGTTTCATCCTACTCCCCATAATTGGGGTCATCTTTTAATTTAAAATCCTCATTTTCCACTCCATTATGTCATGGGTTCCTTCTATCTTGATGGCGACCTCCCTGACTATCACGTTCAGGGTTTGCCCTAAATCTTATTCCTCAAACTAGCTTTCATCTAAGATCTCATCTTTAAGCTCTTGAACATTTGGAACCCAAATTCTGTAGGAATACCTCATTATTCCCTTCTCATCTTTCTCGGTATTAACCTCTTATCTATTTGTTGGCTCTCTGCCTTCATTCATAACTTTTTCTGGCACAATATGATCTTTTCCAATAATTCGGGTTGTATTGCTATCTCAAACAGCTTTTCGGTACCGGCTCCGGTTACCTTCACTACTATTTCCATTTTCTCAAAATCTCTTATAAACTCTCCAAAAGACATTATCATCTTGAGTCTCTCCTTTTTATTAAGGGCATCAGCCACCATATTGGCTTTCCCCGAATGATAAAGAATCTCCCAATCATAATTCTTGATTAGCTCTAACCGCCTCATCTGGCGTATGTTGAGCTCTTTCTACGTAAGAATGTACTAGAGCACTTATGGCTTAGGTAATTCTCGCACTTCTCTCCATACAAGTAGTGCCTCCAATCTTTAGGGTAAAACTATTGCCACGAGCCTAAGCTCATGGGCGGGGATATCGAATTTTATATTACCTTAATTGTCTTGACGCAGACGCGATTATCTTGCTGTGCTAAGAAGCACCCTAATTCCTTATGTGAAGCGTCACTTACAAATCACAAAATCTCCTTTTTCCATCCGGCAACGCCAGCATAGGGGCCATCACCAACCTCTGCTTCAGTTCTTGAAAGCTGTTCTCGCATTTCTCTGTCCATTCGAACTTCTCAGTCTTACGAGTAAGCCGCGTTAAAGGGGCTACTATCTTTACAACTTGAACGAACCTCCGGTAGTGACCGGCCAATCCTACCTCTGGTAGTTGCCCTAACCATGGTCATCAATTCCTCAGTGGTCCTTTATTCATTCTTGTCAGGATCCTCCATGGGATCCTCCTCAACAACTATCCCTTCTAGGACAACATCCTCAACCGCTAAATTCTCAATATCAACATCATCCGGTCCTGCATTAGGACACTCTATCGGATCCACAATCCGATCTCCAATTAGTAATAAAATATCATCGCGATGTTGCTCCTCAACCTCAGGGTTCGGAGTCCCGCTACCATATACGATAACGAACTACGCTCCTATCACGATATTTATAAGGGTTCCCATAAGGGTTTTAACTGTCAGTACTACGTTAGGTAGCCCGACTATGAACTTGGCAAGAGTTCTTATTATCTTAGTGAACTTATTATCTTAACGTCCCATCATCTCTGAGGTTTATAACGCTTAGCTCTGATACCATTTCTGTAACACCCCCAGATCCGGGGTCGGGGATCCGGGTCGTCACGGTCTTTCTTTCCACAATATCACTTCACTTAATTATTAATAAATAACCTTATGCTGTGACCCCACACTAACACACACCACAACCCGTTATAGTCTCAGAGATGAAATTTAAATAAGTACAAGTCTTTGAATCCACAATTTAAAAGTTATTACAACCCAAAATGATTACTTGATAAATTTACAGTTAATTGCCATTATCTGCCACAAGTTATAATTATACATAATTGATTCTCAAAAGTAGATGGTCTGATCTACAATAGATCTACCTCTGCAGCTATAGCAGCTACAACATCAACGGGAAGACGCGGGACGCTTCCCACGCGCTTGCGCTGGGTCTGCTGGAGTCTGGCCATCTTTCCTAACTATTGTTGTGTGATGAAGAAATAAAGCAAGGGTGAGCCTTCTCATAGCACTCATGAAAGTCTTGGTCAAAAGAAATGAACCAAGTTGATATCTTAATGCGATGAAGTCGCAAAATATTCAGTATATATATATATACTTTTCAAAATATGGGAAGTCCTCTTCCATGCATAATATACACAGAGTTCCAGTGTATAACTGTATAAAAATATCGTTGCAAGGTGATCTCATATATCTAACCTTGTCTCAACATTTTTCTGAAAATCTTTGTCATGCATAAGATAATCATTTACTAGATATAAGTTTAAAAGATGAAGTTATAAGGTACTCCAATATACTTATATCTTTCTCAAATACTACTTGAACTACCCCCGTTCAAGTTATAATCAGTTTCAAAGGTTCATCACATAGATGAGACTACAAGACAAGATTTGAATAGATTCAATCTTTGAATATCATTATAAATAATGAAGTTACGAGATACTTCATTAAGTCCCGATATATAAATATATTCATATATATCTCCCATACATTTCCTGAAAACCTCTGTCATGTAAAGTATGAACAGGGTTGCAATATCCAATGAATTTGGAAGGAAAAGAATTTTGGCATAAACCAGATATCTTGCTGATCAGGCAAAGATACCAATAAGTAACCTTTTCTACTAGTAGATGGATGAATCCCCCACCGGTCATCACCCTGGCCACATAAGGACCTTGTGCTGGACCGCCACCCGGCCTCTTACGCGTTGATGGACTGCCACCCAGCCACTTACACTTTATAGACCGTACCCCGGCCTGTCGCTTATGCCGACTCAATCAGATGGACTTACTTCCCGAACATTGGGCAAGTAATCAAATTGTTTTCTCAAAACAGCAACCATGTTGCGAATATAAAATACACCACAGAGCCGGATCCCCGAGATTTTTGAGCGAATATTCAAGTCTCCTTCGAAAGGAAGATCTTAAATCGGAAAACGAGTTTTGGGATCCGCTCTAACTTTTAAAATCATTTTGAAGACTCGAAAACATTTTTAAGAATGTTTGGAGTAAAGCTGATTTAATGAAATAAATCAGTCCCGATATATTAGAAAATATCTGAATATTATTATTTAAATAATATTCCCATAAAGAATAATCTTTATAAAAATAATTGAAGTAGAAGTATTAAAACTTATACTTGAAACGAGTATTAAATAACCAAAGATATACTTATGTGAAAGTACTATCTTTATTTGAATAATCGAAAATAAGTTTGTTTATTGACACCTTATTCTTTAATAAAATAAAGAATATATCTCAGCAAATAATCGGAGTCATAGATCCTCAAATGAATATTCAAAAATATTCAATAAATAATATAAACTGAGTCATAAGCCCTCGAATGAATATTCAAAATAGTATTCAATTAATAAAATAAAAGGAGTCATAAGTCCTCCGATGAATATTCAAATCATATTGAAATAATAAAATAAACTGAGTCATAACCCTCGAATGAATATTCAAATCATATTCAAATAATAAAATAAACTGAGTCATAACCCTCGAATGAATATTCAAATCATATTCAAATAATAAAATAAACTGACTCATAACCCTCGAATGAATATTCAAATTAGTATCTAATTAATAAAATAAAAGTTATCGAATAAACCTTATTCGATTAATAGTTTGGAAAACTATAACCATATATATATAAAAATATATATATTATACTCGGGAACATCGACTCCCGGTTTAGAAATATGTTCACCTTTGGGTCCCCTATACTAAGGGCATACGCAACTACTGCTTATCTCTAGCATAGGTATTATGCAACTATAAGCATCGAAATCAACAGATAGATAACCAGATTACGAAACAGACATGCATATATACCATATCAGCATGCTCCAATATATCGCAAAATTTGCTAATAACAATCATGCACTTATCACAAGATAATGCATATACATATATTTACATCACAACAACAGTTATACGGGTAGAAAACTTGCCTGAGCGACTGGGGGTTACGAATGGCTCGGGACGAGTCTGGTAACCTATAAACAACAAGTAAGTTGGAATTAAACCAAAGTCACTTGTAAATCTATACTTTAACTAACTTAGACTCTAACGCTTGTTTTGCGCTCACTGATTCGCTTAAGTCACTCGGGTACCCTCGGCTCCACCATTTTTAATAATTTAACCTTTATGAGTTTTAAGGCGATTCCTTTGCGAGTGTCTTACTAACTGCCTAGCACACTTACCATAAATGTTTCATACATTAATTAACCCTTTTTGGTCTTTAACCTATGTTTCAAAGTAAGGCGAGGGGAAAAGTTTCGTTCGCGAAACGCCGTTACTTGAAACGGTCGTTTCTCCTAAACCGTGCATCGGAATCGAACGAACTACATATCAAAACGAAGCTCGTAACATGAGCTATCTAAACATGGCAGTGGTCATAATCTAGCAGGGGGTTCTCGGGTCCTAATATTATGCACAAAAACAGTCCAAAGAAAATCGGACGTTACGACGGCTATGTTTACGCGATTACCAATGTTTAAACTACTCCAATTAACCACCAACCAACTCATAACCATCAATACAACAAAACTTCACCTAAACCATACCACATCAGTCCATAATCTCCAAGGTTTTCAACTCAAACAACCACAATCAAGACCTATGAACTATAATCAAGCTTCAATTACCAAAACACTTCCAAATCAAACCAAACTACTAATAATCACAATCCATGCTTCTCATTTCACAACACCAACCATTAAACTTACTAACAAATAAAGTAAAGGCTAGGATTTGAAGTTTATACCTTCCTTGGGAGGTGTTAAGTTGCTAGGAAGCCTTAGGGAGCCTCCTACAAGCTTGATCTTTCCAAAGAAATCAAGAACACAAAGTTAGGCTTTGAAGTTTCTAAAAGTCCGATTTAAAGAACTGTAAAAATGAGGGTCTTATCATGATTATTTGGACGAGACTTGTGAAGAAGAGTTGTAGGCCATCTCAATACCTTTCCAATGAGCTATAGAACACAATATTTGAGTGAGAAATGAAGGAGATACAGCAGTTTTAGTGTTCTGGTTCTGTTTTGGCCGAGAGCATGAAGAACAATGCCTTGGTTTCTTTTTGATTTTGATGAAAATGATTTTACTTGGCTTGGTTGCTTTGTTTTTGTGTTTGATTTAGTCAATTACCTTGTTGCCCTTGAATTTGTGTGGTTCTCATTCAACCACACCTCCTTCCTTCCCATGTCATGCTTGTGTCATCCTCATGATGTCATCCTCCCCTCCTTATCCTCTTTCTATTGGTTGGATGACATCATCCCCACTAATCCCCTTGATTAACTTCCTAATCGTTTGCCTAATGACCGCTGATCTGTTATACGGTTCGCTTAACTTTCGTTTTCGTTTATCGTTTGAGGGATCATACCCGGGATCTTATTACTTAGGTTCCCTTAACCTTTCTCAATATATTGTATTCCTTTTATGATCCTCTCTTATAATCCTTTAATTTAAATCCTTTTTATCCTGTTACCTTATACTCAATTTTTTCCGTATCTATTGGATTTCCGGGAAAAATCAAAGTGTTCGGATTTGGATTCTGACGATCTTTACATACACTTATATCCCATATAAAGTACTAATAAAATCTCAGAATATCCATATCAGAACCCCTACATAGTGTGGCATGAAAAGTTTTCTCATTCAGCAAAAACACTATTCATAAGGGTTTCAAAAATTTCCCAAAAATTGGGGTTATTACAGTCTCCCCTCCTTAAAAGGATTCCGTCCCGGAATCAGATAGAAATGAATAGGGATACCTTCTTAATATTGCACTTTCTAACTCTCAAGTCAATTTTCCCACATTGTGGTCCTGCCACCAAACTCTGCCTAGTTTGATAATCCTTCCCTAAGCACTTGTTCCTTTTCACTCTATAACCCTTCCTGATTGCTCCATATAGGTTACGTCGGGTTGCATGTCTATGCGCTCATATGCCCCTATTTGTCTGGCATCCGAATTACACTTCCTTAACATTGATACGTGGAACACGTTATGAACTTGCTACAGGTTCGGGGGTAGGGCTAGCTCATATGCTAACTTCCCAAACGTCTTAATATATCCAAGGGTCCAACAAATTGTAGACTTAGCTTTCCTTTCTTTCCGAACCTCATCAATCCTTTCCAAGGGATACCTATAACATTACTAGGTCCCCTATTTCGTACTCTTTATCCTTTCGTGTCAAATCAACATACTTATCATGTCCATCTTGGGCTACTACCAGCCGTCCTCTGATTAGATCTATCATATCCTTGGTCCTTTAGACCACTGCTGGTCCGAGCATCTTGCGCTCTACAACTTCATCCTAACATAAGGGAGATCGATATTGTCTTCCCTCAAGGATCTCATAAGGCAATATCTCAATACTGACATATGATCTATTGTCGTAAGAAAACTCAATCCGTGTTAAGTGATCATTCCAATTTCTTTCAAGTCTATTGCACAGACTCTCATTATAGCTTTTAGCATTAGAGCTTTTGCTTCTCAATACCCATTCTTTTCCAGTTCGTATCGCTACTACCTTCCGTTCCTAATATTATACTAGTTATACTTTTGCTCGCTAGCGTTCTATAACCTTTTAATAACCACGTCAACCTTAGTATCACGAATGTGTTTCCATTCCGCATACTACCACCACTTTATTACTCCTTTTTCAGTTGTTTCTATTTTCCAAATTTGATCAATCAAATAGAAGTAAAGGAATTTGTTGAGAGATCACTATGATCATGAACACTTGTTATATCGCATAGTTAGTACAGAAGGTGGCCAGCCTTTAGTACTTGACAAGCAATTAAACAACATGTGGTATCCTACTAGGCTTCTATCACAAAGATAGATAGTCATTCGGCAATACCTCCCCTTCTGGAAGGGTTGTTCTTCTCAGCTTACATGAAATGAAAAGAAGAGAAAAGAACGAACTGAAGAGAATTGTATATATGAAAAAAATATACTGCCACAAAATATCTGGCTTGGAACCTACCTCTGAACTATAGAGGTTTGTCATAGGAGAACAAAACATATACGTATTTAAATCAACATTAAACATTATAGCCTCGCATTTCACGTGCCTAAATATTTTCACTATCCCGTCCATCATTCTATGGACCCATGCTCTTCCTCGAGCTTATACACAATCACCTTTAAAACTCCCTCGACATCGAAAATCGAATCTGGGATCTCATTCTATATATCACCGTTACTAGGATTCTATGCTCGCACCGCAACCTTCCTCGTATATAATACGACTCTCTATTGATAAGAAAGAATAATTATTCACTAGGTAGATACTCTACTTAATTAGTCTATCAATGATAACTTATACACTACCACGACCTGATTAGTGGTACTCAATCTCAACACCCATTCCAATACAACTCTCATGGTTGTAATCAGCTCACTACTCGCAGAATCATTGCTGCCTTACTATGGTCCACCACTGACCTACTGTCGTCATTCACTTTTCCATAAAATCTTAATATCTAACCATACGGAGTCTATCCATGTCGTATCAAATCATTCTAAGGAGGTAACATAATCACCATTCCTGATTCATGAAGAACACTCCTGATCCTGACATACATACATGACATGAAGCAGATAAAAGTGCAGAAGAGTTTCAATCAAAGCAACGATAGCAGGTTAATACCATTCTTAATCATACGCCCTAATAGAAGAATTAACTCAAGGGTTCATCTAGTCCTTTTTGAAACATGGTCCTGGCTTATCTCAAGATAGGACCTTCTAAGATAGATAGCCCGTTCATGGTGATTACATGAATTAAACCTTTACCAACTACTATTACGGTTGGGTATTGCACAGTCATCAGAAGGAATGTCAATCTTCCAAACCATAATTCAACCTTCACATTTTTAACCATCATCACTGTATTCTTTTGGCACACGTGCCTATAATTATCCACTTACCTTTAAAGTGTCGGCCACCTCTTTGGCCTTTCCTGATAGTAAAATTTCCTTACAGTCAATGTCATTTTAACCACCTCCAAATAAATTTTCTACCTTATTTCCGATCACTGCTTGAGTAAAGATGTTTTCCTTAAAATCAGATGGGAAAAAAAAATATCACCATTTTTCCATAAGTTATTGCCTCATTCTTTAGAGGCTAATCACTGTCAAGACTGACTCTCAATCATACTTAGAACATTTTTTTTTTCTTAAGTCCTAATTGCCCTGAACAATTTCGACCATTACTGGTTCGATCCATACTTTCTCGTGGTTTAACACGTGCCCCACTTGGCATCATTATAATTACGTCATATTTCCTTTATCCACATTTCTATTCTTGAGAATTTTAAATATTACCTTTTTCCTTATAAAACCTCTAAGGTTATCCTTTAATCGTTCCTCCTGTATTCCCTAGATACAGGGCATATCATAATACCATTTACTAATAGTAGAACCATTGTCTATATACTTCTGCAAAATCTCTCCACTGATTCTTAAAGGTTGTTGTTACCTTAACCCTTTCCCAATCATACTGTCAAAACTCATACTGTCCCTATTAAGGGTGACATGCCAACCTTTATGCATTCCCCTAGGATTCGTTTTAAGTTACCGATGTTCTATCCTTAATTCCACCTTTAAAAGGTACATGCATCCTTCCACGAATAAATCAAGTCATATATCCTTGATAGATTATCATATTCATCATTCCCACCTCGATAGTCTATACCTAACTTCATAATAGCATCCTTATTCAAATTGAGGTCAATCCATATGGCCTCCAAAAGATAACAACGGTTATCCGCTTGTCTTGCCTAATTTGGTAACGATAACAAGGATGTTCAGGAAGATATTGGTCGTGTTCAACGTGAAATTCTTCTTAATAATTCCGTATTTACTTTTGTTGTTTATCTCAACAGTCACCTCAATGTTGGGATACCTCCCATACCTGGCGTCTCCCTTTCTGGGTAACAAGCCACCGGTCTTACACTTCACCTTCTTGAAGGTCACTTCCTTCATCCAATTTTCTTAATTTCTTACTTTCTTGTGTCCTCAGTCTATCCGCGTCTCATTATTTATCCTTCGAATTATCTCAAGGTTTCCTCGAATCTTCCCAACTACAGGGGATAAACTATAGGTATCTCTTATGCCCTCAACCATCAATTTTAACTTATGGTGAATCATCCTCATCCTGACGAATGCATACTTTTCTATTTCTATTGCTACGAGTCGTTAGGGTTTCCTCATACCCAACTCCCTTATCATACCTCAAACTCTATTGCCGTTATATTCCTTTCCACTTCAATCAATTTTTTTTTATTATTTTCCTTTCTCTTATCATTATTTCATGAACCAACACAACATAAGCATTGATTTCAAACATCCCGTCATTCTGGATTCGTGTCCTTAGAACGAATCTTGACAACTTTTACAACTTAAATTCACAATTCATCATACTCGTCTGCCTTTGTTCTGGCTCTAAAGCTTTTACACTCTCTCCATAACCTTGGGAATTACTTTCCCGAAACAATTGGCTGAACTTTAATCAGTTTATCATAACCTCTGGCTCCGTGCCTTTCTTGGTCTTTCACCAGCGGGTGGCCTCTCTCTTAGGAGGGTAAGTGACAAAAACAGTCCTTTGTGGTTTGTCAATCATTTAGAATCTCAAATGATTCCTCTATTTCCTTTAGCCAGGCTCTTGCCTCGGCTGGGTCAGCTTGTTTCATGGAACTCTGAGAGCTTAGCGACTTAAAGGTCCTGAAAGAATTTCTCACCGTACTGTCTCCTCAGGGTGGTGGTTGGGGATAATAGTCTAAGTTCTCTTTAGACAGGTCCATGAATTGCCGTATAGGGGTACCATCTCGGATCTCCTTTCCTTACTCGACTTTTTATTTCCTTAGTATGAAATGTTTCATCCTACTCCCCATAATTGGGGTCATCTTTTAATTTAAAATCCTCATTTTCCACTCCATTATGTCATGGGTTCCTTCTATCTTGATGGCGACCTCCCTGACTATCACGTTCAGGGTTTGCCCTAAATCTTATTCCTCAAACTAGCTTTCATCTAAGATCTCATCTTTAAGCTCTTGAACATTTGGAACCCAAATTCTGTAGGAATACCTCATTATTCCCTTCTCATCTTTCTCGGTATTAACCTCTTATCTATTTGTTGGCTCTCTGCCTTCATTCATAACTTTTTCTGGCACAATATGATCTTTTCCAATAATTCGGGTTGTATTGCTATCTCAAACAGCTTTTCGGTACCGGCTCCGGTTACCTTCACTACTATTTCCATTTTCTCAAAATCTCTTATAAACTCTCCAAAAGACATTATCATCTTGAGTCTCTCCTTTTTATTAAGGGCATCAGCCACCATATTGGCTTTCCCCGAATGATAAAGAATCTCCCAATCATAATTCTTGATTAGCTCTAACCGCCTCATCTGGCGTATGTTGAGCTCTTTCTACGTAAGAATGTACTAGAGCACTTATGGCTTAGGTAATTCTCGCACTTCTCTCCATACAAGTAGTGCCTCCAATCTTTAGGGTAAAACTATTGCCACGAGCCTAAGCTCATGGGCGGGGATATCGAATTTTATATTACCTTAATTGTCTTGACGCAGACGCGATTATCTTGCTGTGCTAAGAAGCACCCTAATTCCTTATGTGAAGCGTCACTTACAAATCACAAAATCTCCTTTTTCCATCCGGCAACGCCAGCATAGGGGCCATCACCAACCTCTGCTTCAGTTCTTGAAAGCTGTTCTCGCATTTCTCTGTCCATTCGAACTTCTCAGTCTTACGAGTAAGCCGCGTTAAAGGGGCTACTATCTTTACAACTTGAACGAACCTCCGGTAGTGACCGGCCAATCCTACCTCTGGTAGTTGCCCTAACCATGGTCATCAATTCCTCAGTGGTCCTTTATTCATTCTTGTCAGGATCCTCCATGGGATCCTCCTCAACAACTATCCCTTCTAGGACAACATCCTCAACCGCTAAATTCTCAATATCAACATCATCCGGTCCTGCATTAGGACACTCTATCGGATCCACAATCCGATCTCCAATTAGTAATAAAATATCATCGCGATGTTGCTCCTCAACCTCAGGGTTCGGAGTCCCGCTACCATATACGATAACGAACTACGCTCCTATCACGATATTTATAAGGGTTCCCATAAGGGTTTTAACTGTCAGTACTACGTTAGGTAGCCCGACTATGAACTTGGCAAGAGTTCTTATTATCTTAGTGAACTTATTATCTTAACGTCCCATCATCTCTGAGGTTTATAACGCTTAGCTCTGATACCATTTCTGTAACACCCCCAGATCCGGGGTCGGGGATCCGGGTCGTCACGGTCTTTCTTTCCACAATATCACTTCACTTAATTATTAATAAATAACCTTATGCTGTGACCCCACACTAACACACACCACAACCCGTTATAGTCTCAGAGATGAAATTTAAATAAGTACAAGTCTTTGAATCCACAATTTAAAAGTTATTACAACCCAAAATGATTACTTGATAAATTTACAGTTAATTGCCATTATCTGCCACAAGTTATAATTATACATAATTGATTCTCAAAAGTAGATGGTCTGATCTACAATAGATCTACCTCTGCAGCTATAGCAGCTACAACATCAACGGGAAGACGCGGGACGCTTCCCACGCGCTTGCGCTGGGTCTGCTGGAGTCTGGCCATCTTTCCTAACTATTGTTGTGTGATGAAGAAATAAAGCAAGGGTGAGCCTTCTCATAGCACTCATGAAAGTCTTGGTCAAAAGAAATGAACCAAGTTGATATCTTAATGCGATGAAGTCGCAAAATATTCAGTATATATATATATACTTTTCAAAATATGGGAAGTCCTCTTCCATGCATAATATACACAGAGTTCCAGTGTATAACTGTATAAAAATATCGTTGCAAGGTGATCTCATATATCTAACCTTGTCTCAACATTTTTCTGAAAATCTTTGTCATGCATAAGATAATCATTTACTAGATATAAGTTTAAAAGATGAAGTTATAAGGTACTCCAATATACTTATATCTTTCTCAAATACTACTTGAACTACCCCCGTTCAAGTTATAATCAGTTTCAAAGGTTCATCACATAGATGAGACTACAAGACAAGATTTGAATAGATTCAATCTTTGAATATCATTATAAATAATGAAGTTACGAGATACTTCATTAAGTCCCGATATATAAATATATTCATATATATCTCCCATACATTTCCTGAAAACCTCTGTCATGTAAAGTATGAACAGGGTTGCAATATCCAATGAATTTGGAAGGAAAAGAATTTTGGCATAAACCAGATATCTTGCTGATCAGGCAAAGATACCAATAAGTAACCTTTTCTACTAGTAGATGGATGAATCCCCCACCGGTCATCACCCTGGCCACATAAGGACCTTGTGCTGGACCGCCACCCGGCCTCTTACGCGTTGATGGACTGCCACCCAGCCACTTACACTTTATAGACCGTACCCCGGCCTGTCGCTTATGCCGACTCAATCAGATGGACTTACTTCCCGAACATTGGGCAAGTAATCAAATTGTTTTCTCAAAACAGCAACCATGTTGCGAATATAAAATACACCACAGAGCCGGATCCCCGAGATTTTTGAGCGAATATTCAAGTCTCCTTCGAAAGGAAGATCTTAAATCGGAAAACGAGTTTTGGGATCCGCTCTAACTTTTAAAATCATTTTGAAGACTCGAAAACATTTTTAAGAATGTTTGGAGTAAAGCTGATTTAATGAAATAAATCAGTCCCGATATATTAGAAAATATCTGAATATTATTATTTAAATAATATTCCCATAAAGAATAATCTTTATAAAAATAATTGAAGTAGAAGTATTAAAACTTATACTTGAAACGAGTATTAAATAACCAAAGATATACTTATGTGAAAGTACTATCTTTATTTGAATAATCGAAAATAAGTTTGTTTATTGACACCTTATTCTTTAATAAAATAAAGAATATATCTCAGCAAATAATCGGAGTCATAGATCCTCAAATGAATATTCAAAAATATTCAATAAATAATATAAACTGAGTCATAAGCCCTCGAATGAATATTCAAAATAGTATTCAATTAATAAAATAAAAGGAGTCATAAGTCCTCCGATGAATATTCAAATCATATTGAAATAATAAAATAAACTGAGTCATAACCCTCGAATGAATATTCAAATCATATTCAAATAATAAAATAAACTGAGTCATAACCCTCGAATGAATATTCAAATCATATTCAAATAATAAAATAAACTGACTCATAACCCTCGAATGAATATTCAAATTAGTATCTAATTAATAAAATAAAAGTTATCGAATAAACCTTATTCGATTAATAGTTTGGAAAACTATAACCATATATATATAAAAATATATATATTATACTCGGGAACATCGACTCCCGGTTTAGAAATATGTTCACCTTTGGGTCCCCTATACTAAGGGCATACGCAACTACTGCTTATCTCTAGCATAGGTATTATGCAACTATAAGCATCGAAATCAACAGATAGATAACCAGATTACGAAACAGACATGCATATATACCATATCAGCATGCTCCAATATATCGCAAAATTTGCTAATAACAATCATGCACTTATCACAAGATAATGCATATACATATATTTACATCACAACAACAGTTATACGGGTAGAAAACTTGCCTGAGCGACTGGGGGTTACGAATGGCTCGGGACGAGTCTGGTAACCTATAAACAACAAGTAAGTTGGAATTAAACCAAAGTCACTTGTAAATCTATACTTTAACTAACTTAGACTCTAACGCTTGTTTTGCGCTCACTGATTCGCTTAAGTCACTCGGGTACCCTCGGCTCCACCATTTTTAATAATTTAACCTTTATGAGTTTTAAGGCGATTCCTTTGCGAGTGTCTTACTAACTGCCTAGCACACTTACCATAAATGTTTCATACATTAATTAACCCTTTTTGGTCTTTAACCTATGTTTCAAAGTAAGGCGAGGGGAAAAGTTTCGTTCGCGAAACGCCGTTACTTGAAACGGTCGTTTCTCCTAAACCGTGCATCGGAATCGAACGAACTACATATCAAAACGAAGCTCGTAACATGAGCTATCTAAACATGGCAGTGGTCATAATCTAGCAGGGGGTTCTCGGGTCCTAATATTATGCACAAAAACAGTCCAAAGAAAATCGGACGTTACGACGGCTATGTTTACGCGATTACCAATGTTTAAACTACTCCAATTAACCACCAACCAACTCATAACCATCAATACAACAAAACTTCACCTAAACCATACCACATCAGTCCATAATCTCCAAGGTTTTCAACTCAAACAACCACAATCAAGACCTATGAACTATAATCAAGCTTCAATTACCAAAACACTTCCAAATCAAACCAAACTACTAATAATCACAATCCATGCTTCTCATTTCACAACACCAACCATTAAACTTACTAACAAATAAAGTAAAGGCTAGGATTTGAAGTTTATACCTTCCTTGGGAGGTGTTAAGTTGCTAGGAAGCCTTAGGGAGCCTCCTACAAGCTTGATCTTTCCAAAGAAATCAAGAACACAAAGTTAGGCTTTGAAGTTTCTAAAAGTCCGATTTAAAGAACTGTAAAAATGAGGGTCTTATCATGATTATTTGGACGAGACTTGTGAAGAAGAGTTGTAGGCCATCTCAATACCTTTCCAATGAGCTATAGAACACAATATTTGAGTGAGAAATGAAGGAGATACAGCAGTTTTAGTGTTCTGGTTCTGTTTTGGCCGAGAGCATGAAGAACAATGCCTTGGTTTCTTTTTGATTTTGATGAAAATGATTTTACTTGGCTTGGTTGCTTTGTTTTTGTGTTTGATTTAGTCAATTACCTTGTTGCCCTTGAATTTGTGTGGTTCTCATTCAACCACACCTCCTTCCTTCCCATGTCATGCTTGTGTCATCCTCATGATGTCATCCTCCCCTCCTTATCCTCTTTCTATTGGTTGGATGACATCATCCCCACTAATCCCCTTGATTAACTTCCTAATCGTTTGCCTAATGACCGCTGATCTGTTATACGGTTCGCTTAACTTTCGTTTTCGTTTATCGTTTGAGGGATCATACCCGGGATCTTATTACTTAGGTTCCCTTAACCTTTCTCAATATATTGTATTCCTTTTATGATCCTCTCTTATAATCCTTTAATTTAAATCCTTTTTATCCTGTTACCTTATACTCAATTTTTTCCGTATCTATTGGATTTCCGGGAAAAATCAAAGTGTTCGGATTTGGATTCTGACGATCTTTACATACACTTATATCCCATATAAAGTACTAATAAAATCTCAGAATATCCATATCAGAACCCCTACATAGTGTGGCATGAAAAGTTTTCTCATTCAGCAAAAACACTATTCATAAGGGTTTCAAAAATTTCCCAAAAATTGGGGTTATTACAGTCTCCCCTCCTTAAAAGGATTCCGTCCCGGAATCAGATAGAAATGAATAGGGATACCTTCTTAATATTGCACTTTCTAACTCTCAAGTCAATTTTCCCACATTGTGGTCCTGCCACCAAACTCTGCCTAGTTTGATAATCCTTTCCCTAAGCACTTGTTCCTTTTCACTCTATAACCCTTCCTGATTGCTCCATATAGGTTACGTCGGGTTGCATGTCTATGCGCTCATATGCCCCTATTTGTCTGGCATCCGAATTACACTTCCTTAACATTGATACGTGGAACACGTTATGAACTTGCTACAGGTTCGGGGGTAGGGCTAGCTCATATGCTAACTTCCCAAACGTCTTAATATATCCAAGGGTCCAACAAATTGTAGACTTAGCTTTCCTTTCTTTCCGAACCTCATCAATCCTTTCCAAGGGATACCTATAACATTACTAGGTCCCCTATTTCGTACTCTTTATCCTTTCGTGTCAAATCAACATACTTATCATGTCCATCTTGGGCTACTACCAGCCGTCCTCTGATTAGATCTATCATATCCTTGGTCCTTTAGACCACTGCTGGTCCGAGCATCTTGCGCTCTACAACTTCATCCTAACATAAGGGAGATCGATATTGTCTTCCCTCAAGGATCTCATAAGGCAATATCTCAATACTGACATATGATCTATTGTCGTAAGAAAACTCAATCCGTGTTAAGTGATCATTCCAATTTCTTTCAAGTCTATTGCACAGACTCTCATTATAGCTTTTAGCATTAGAGCTTTTGCTTCTCAATACCCATTCTTTTCCAGTTCGTAATCGCTACTACCTTCCGTTCCTAATATTATACTAGTTATACTTTTGCTCGCTAGCGTTCTATAACCTTTTAATAACCACGTCAACCTTAGTATCACGAATGTGTTTCCATTCCGCATACTACCACCACTTTATTACTCCTTTTTCAGTTGTTTCTATTTTCCAAAATTTGATCAATCAAATAGAAGTAAAGGAATTTGTTGAGAGATCACTATGATCATGAACACTTGTTATATCGCATAGTTAGTACAGAAGGTGGCCAGCCTTTAGTACTTGACAAGCAATTAAACAACATGTGGTATCCTACTAGGCTTCTATCACAAAGATAGATAGTCATTCGGCAATACCTCCCCTTCTGGAAGGGTTGTTCTTCTCAGCTTACATGAAATGAAAAGAAGAGAAAAGAACGAACTGAAGAGAATTGTATATATGAAAAAAATATACTGCCACAAAATATCTGGCTTGGAACCTACCTCTGAACTATAGAGGTTTGTCATAGGAGAACAAAACATATACGTATTTAAATCAACATTAAACATTATAGCCTCGCATTTCACGTGCCTAAATATTTTCACTATCCCGTCCATCATTCTATGGACCCATGCTCTTCCTCGAGCTTATACACAATCACCTTTGAAACTCCCTCGACATCGAAAATCGAATCTGGGATCTCATTCTATATATCACCGTTACTAGGATTCTATGCTCGCACCGCAACCTTCCTCGTATAATAATACGACTCTCTATTGATAAGAAAGAATAATTATTCACTAGGTAGATACTCTACTTAATTAGTCTATCAATGATAACTTATACACTACCACGACCTGATTAGTGGTACTCAATCTCAACACCCATTCCAATACAACTCTCATGGTTGTAATCAGCTCACTACTCGCAGAATCATTGCTGCCTTACTATGGTCCACCACTGACCTACTGTCGTCATTCACTTTTCCATAAAATCTTAATATCTAACCATACGGAGTCTATCCATGTCGTATCAAATCATTCTAAGGAGGTAACATAATCACCATTCCTGATTCATGAAGAACACTCCTGATCCTGACATACATACATGACATGAAGCAGATAAAAGTGCAGAAGAGTTTCAATCAAAGCAACGATAGCAGGTTAATACCATTCTTAATCATACGCCCTAAATAGAAGAATTAACTCAAGGGTTCATCTAGTCCTTTTTGAAACATGGTCCTGGCTTATCTCAAGATAGGACCTTCTAAGATAGATAGCCCGTTCATGGTGATTACACGAATTAAACCTTTACCAACTACTATTACGGTTGGGTATTGCACAGTCATCAGAAGGAATGTCAATCTTCCAAACCATAATTCAACCTTCACATTTTTAACCATCATCACTGTATTCTTTTGGCACACGCGCCTATAATTATCCACTTACCTTTAAAGTGTCGGCCACCTCTTTGGCCTTTCCTGATAGTAAAATTTCCTTACAGTCAATGTCATTTTAACCACCTCCAAATAAATTTTCTACCTTATTTCCGATCACTGCTTGAGTAAAGATGTTTTCCTTAAAATCAGATGGGAAAAAAAAAATATCACCATTTTTCCATAAGTTATTGCCTCATTCTTTAGAGGCTAATCACTGTCAAGACTGACTCTCAATCATACTTAGAACATTTTTTTTTCTTAAGTCCTAATTGCCCTGAACGATTTCGACCATTACTGGTTCGATCCATACTTTCTCGTGGTTTAACACGTGCCCCACTTGGCATCATTATAATTACGTCATATTTCCTTTATCCACATTTCTATTCTTGAGAATTTTGAATATTACCTTTTTCCTTATAAAACCTCTAAGGTTATCCTTTAATCGTTCCTCCTGTATTCCCTAGATACAGGGCATATCACAATACCATTTACTAATAGTAGAACCATTGTCTATATACTTCTGCAAAATCTCTCCACTGATTCTTAAAGGTTGTTGTTACCTTAACCCTTTCCCAATCATACTGTCAAAACTCATACTGTCCCTATTAAGGGTGACATGCCAACCTTTATGCATTCCCCTAGGATTCGTTTTAAGTTACCGATGTTCTATCCTTAATTCCACCTTTAAAAGGTACATGCATCCTTCCACGAATAAATCAAGTCATATATCCTTGATAGATTATCATATTCATCATTCCCACCTCGATAGTCTATACCTAACTTCATAATAGCATCCTTATTCAAATTGAGGTCAATCCATATGGCCTCCAAAAGATAACAACGGTTATCCGCTTGTCTTGCCTAATTTGGTAACGATAACAAGGATGTTCAGGAAGATATTGGTCGTGTTCAACGTGAACTTCTTCTTAATAATTCCTTATTTACTTTTGTTGTTTATCTCAACAGTCACCTCAATGTTGGGATACCTCCCATACCTGGCGTCTCCCTTTCTGGGTAACAAGCCACCGGTCTTACACTTCACCTTCTTGAAGGTCACTTCCTTCATCCAATTTTCTTAATTTCTTACTTTCTTGTGTCCTCAGTCTATCCGCGTCTCATTATTTATCCTTCGAATTATCTCAAGGTTTCCTCGAATCTTCCCAACTTACAGGGGATAAACTATATGTATCTCTTATGCCCTCAACCATCAATTTTAACTTATGGTGAATCATCCTCATCCTGACGAATGCATACTTTTCTATTTCTATTGCTACGAGTCGTTAGGGTTTCCTCATACCCAACTCCCTTATCATACCTCAAACTCTATTGCCGTTATATTCCTTTCCACTTCAATCAATTTTTTTTTTATTATTTTCCTTTCTCTTATCATTATTTCATGAACCAACACAACATAAGCATTGATTTCAAACATCCCGTCATTCTGGATTCGTGTCCTTAGAACGAATCTTGACAACTTTTACAACTTAAATTCACAATTCATCATACTCGTCTGCCTTTGTTCTGGCTCTAAAGCTTTTACACTCTCTCCATAACCTTGGGAATTACTTTCCCGAAACAATTGGCTGAACTTTAATCAGTTTATCATAACCTCTGGCTCCGTGCCTTTCTTGGTCTTTCACCAGCGGGTGGCCTCTCTCTTAGGAGGGTAAGTGACAAAAACAGTCCTTTGTGGTTCGTCAATCATTTAGAATCTCAAATGATTCCTCTATTTCCTTTAGCCAGGCTCTTGCCTCGGCTGGGTCAGCTTGTTCCATGGAACTCTGAGAGCTTAGCGACTTAAAGGTCCTGAAAGAATTTCTCACTGTACTGTCTCCTCAGGGTGGTGGTTGGGGATAATAGTCTAAGTTCTCTTTAGACAGGTCCATGAATTGCCGTATAGGGGTACCATCTCGGATCTCCTTTCCTTACTCGACTTTTTGTTTCCTTAGTATGAAATGTTTCATCCTACTCCCCATAATTGGGGTCATCTTTTAATTTAAAATCCTCATTTTCCACTCCATTATGTCATGGGTTCCTTCTATCTTGATGGCGACCTCCCTGACTATCACGTTCAGGGTTTGCCCTAAATCTTATTCCTCAAACTAGCTTTCATCTAAGATCTCATCTTTAAGCTCTTGAACATTTGGAACCCAAATTCTGTAGGAATACCTCATTATTCCCTTCTCATCTTTCTCGGTATTAACCTCTTATCTATTTGTTGGCTCTCTGCCTTCATTCATAACTTTTTCTGGCACAATATGATCTTTTCCAATAATTCGGGTTGTATTGCTATCTCAAACAGCTTTTCGGTACCGGCTCCGGTTACCTTCACTACTATTTCCATTTTCTCAAAATCTCTTATAAACTCTCCAAAAGACATTATCATCTTGAGTCTCTCCTTTTTATTAAGGGCATCAGCCACCATATTGGCTTTCCCCGAATGATAAAGAATCTCCCAATCATAATTCTTGATTAGCTCTAACCGCCTCATCTGGCGTATGTTGAGCTCTTTCTACGTAAGAATGTACTAGAGCACTTATGGCTTAGGTAATTCTCGCACTTCTCTCCATACAAGTAGTGCCTCCAATCTTTAGGGTAAAACTATTGCCACGAGCCTAAGCTCATGGGCGGGGATATCGAATTTCATATTACCTTAATTGTCTTGACGCAGACGCGATTATCTTGTTGTGCTAAGAAGCACCCTAATTCCTTATGCGAAGCGTCACTTACAAATCACAAAATCTCCTTTTTCCATCCGGCAACGCCAGCATAGGGGCCATCACCAACCTCTGCTTCAGTTCTTGAAAGCTGTTCTCGCATTTCTCTGTCCATTCGAACTTCTCAGTCTTACGAGTAAGCCGCGTTAAAGGGGCTACTATCTTTACAACTTGAACGAACCTCCGGTAGTGACCGGCCAATCCTACCTCTGGTAGTTGCCCTAACCATGGTCATCAATTCCTCAGTGGTCCTTTATTCATTCTTGTCAGGATCCTCCATGGGATCCTCCTCAACAACTATCCCTTCTAGGACAACATCCTCAACCGCTAAATTCTCAATATCAACATCATCCGGTCCTGCATTAGGACACTCTATCGGATCCACAATCCGATCTCCAATTAGTAATAAAATATCATCGCGATGTTGCTCCTCAACCTCAGGGTTCGGAGTCCCGCTACCATATACGATAACGAACTACGCTCCTATCACGATATTTATAAGGGTTCCCATAAGGGTTTTAACTGTCAGTACTACGTTAGGTAGCCCGACTATGAACTTGGCAAGAGTTCTTATTATCTTAGTGAACTTATTATCTAAACGTCCCATCATCTCTGAGGTTTATAACGCTTAGCTCTGATACCATTTCTGTAACACCCCCAGATCCGGGGTCGGGGATCCGGGTCGTCACGGTCTTTCTTTCCACAATATCACTTCACTTAATTATTAATAAATAACCTTATGCTGTGACCCCACACTAACACACACCACAACCCGTTATAGTCTCAGAGATGAAATTTAAATAAGTACAAGTCTTTGAATCCACAATTTAAAAGTTATTACAACCCAAAATGATTACTTGATAAATTTACAGTTAATTGCCATTATCTGCCACAAGTTATAATTATACATAATTGATTCTCAAAAGTAGATGGTCTGATCTACAATAGATCTACCTCTGCAGCTATAGCAGCTACAACATCAACGGGAAGACGCGGGACGCTTCCCACGCGCTTGCGCTGGGTCTGCTGGAGTCTGGCCATCTTTCCTAACTATTGTTGTGTGATGAAGAAATAAAGCAAGGGTGAGCAGCAAGCCCACCAAAATAATATGTATAAAGATTAACAATATATGAGCCTTCTCATAGCACTCATGAAAGTCTTGGTCAAAAGAAATGAACCAAGTTGATATCTTAATGCGATGAAGTCGCAAAATATTCAGTATATATATATATACTTTTCAAAATATGGGAAGTCCTCTTCCATGCATAATATACACAGAGTTCCAGTGTATAACTGTATAAAAATATCGTTGCAAGGTGATCTCATATATCTAACCTTGTCTCAACATTTTTCTGAAAATCTTTGTCATGCATAAGATAATCATTTACTAGATATAAGTTTAAAAGATGAAGTTATAAGGTACTCCAATATACTTATATCTTTCCCAAATACTACTTGAACTACCCCCGTTCAAGTTATAATCAGTTTCAAAGGTTCATCACATAGATGAGACTACAAGACAAGATTTGAATAGATTCAATCTTTGAATATCATTATAAATAATGAAGTTACGAGATACTTCATTAAGTCCCGATATATAAATATATTCATATATATCTCCCATACATTTCCTGAAAACCTCTGTCATGTAAAGTATGAACAGGGTTGCAATATCCAATGAATTTGGAAGGAAAAGAATTTTGGCATAAACCAGATATCTTGCTGATCAGGCAAAGTTACCAATAAGTAACCTTATCTACTAGTAGATGGATGAATCCCCCACCGGTCATCACCCTGGCCACATAAGGACCTTGTGCTGGACCGCCACCCGGCCTCTTACGCGTTGATGGACTGCCACCCAGCCACTTACACTTTATAGACCGTACCCCGGCCTGTCGCTTATGCCGACTCAATCAGATGGACTTACTTCCCGAACATTGGGCAAGTAATCAAATTGTTTTCTCAAAACAGCAACCATGTTGCGAATATAAAATACACCACAGAGCCGGATCCCCGAGATTTTTGAGCGAATATTCAAGTCTCCTTCGAAAGGAAGATCTTAAATCGGAAAACGAGTTTTGGGATCCGCTCTAACTTTTAAAATCATTTTGAAGACTCGAAAACATTTTTAAGAATGTTTGGAGTAAAGCTGATTTAATGAAATAAATCAGTCCCGATATATTAGAAAATATCTGAATATTATTATTTAAATAATATTCCCATAAAGAATAATCTTTATAAAAATAATTGAAGTAGAAGTATTAAAACTTATACTTGAAACGAGTATTAAATAACCAAAGATATACTTATGTGAAAGTACTATCTTTATTTGAATAATCGAAAATAAGTTTGTTTATTGACACCTTATTCTTTAATAAAATAAAGAATATATCTCAGCAAATAATCGGAGTCATAGATCCTCAAATGAATATTCAAAAATATTCAATAAATAATATAAACTGAGTCATAAGCCCTCGAATGAATATTCAAAATAGTATTCAATTAATAAAATAAAAGGAGTCATAAGTCCTCCGATGAATATTCAAATCATATTGAAATAATAAAATAAACTGAGTCATAACCCTCGAATGAATATTCAAATCATATTCAAATAATAAAATAAACTGAGTCATAACCCTCGAATGAATATTCAAATCATATTCAAATAATAAAATAAACTGAGTCATAACCCTCGAATGAATATTCAAATTAGTATCTAATTAATAAAATAAAAGTTATCGAATAAACCTTATTCGATTAATAGTTTGGAAAACTATAACCATATATATATAAAAATATATATATTATACTCGGAAACATCGACTCCCGGTTTAGAAATATGTTCACCTTTAGGTCCCCTATACTAAGGGCATACGCAACTACTGCTTATCTCTAGCATAGGTATTATGCAACTATAAGCATCGAAATCAACAGATAGATAACCAGATTACGAAACAGACATGCATATATACCATATCAGCATGCTCCAATATATCGCAAAATTTGCTAATAACAATCATGCACTTATCACAAGATAATGCATATACATATATTTACATCACAACAACAGTTATACGGGTAGAAAACTTGCCTGAGCGACTGGGGGTTACGAATGGCTCGGGACGAGTCTGGTAACCTATAAACAACAAGTAAGTTGGAATTAAACCAAAGTCACTTGTAAATCTATACTTTAACTAACTTGGACTCTAACGCTTGTTTTGCGCTCACTGATTCGCTTAAGTCACTCGGGTACCCTCGGCTCCACCATTTTTAATAATTTAACCTTTATGAGTTTTAAGGCGATTCCTTTGCGAGTGTCTTACTAACTGCCTAGCACACTTACCATAAATGTTTCATACATTAATTAACCCTTTTTGGTCTTTAACCTATGTTTCAAAGTAAGGCGAGGGGAAAAGTTTCGTTCGCGAAACACCGTTACTTGAAACGGTCGTTTCTCCTAAACCGTGCATCGGAATCGAACGAACTACATATCAAAACGAAGCTCGTAACATGAGCTATCTAAACATGGCAGTGGTCATAATCTAGCAGGGGGTTCTCGGGTCCTAATATTATGCACAAAAACAGTCCAAAGAAAATCGGACGTTACGACGGCTATGTTTACGCGATTACCAATGTTTAAACTACTCCAATTAACCACCAACCAACTCATAACCATCAATACAACAAAACTTCACCTAAACCATACCACATCAGTCCATAATCTCCAAGGTTTTCAACTCAAACAACCACAATCAAGACCTATGAACTATAATCAAGCTTCAATTACCAAAACACTTCCAAATCAAATCAAACTACTAATAATCACAATCCATGCTTCTCATTTCACAACACCAACCATTAAACTTACTAACAAATAAAGTAAAGGCTAGGATTTTAAGTTTATACCTTCCTTGGGAGGTGTTAAGTTGCTAGGAAGCCTTAGGGAGCCTCCTACAAGCTTGATCTTTCCAAAGAAATCAAGAACACAAAGTTAGGCTTTGAAGTTTCTAAAAGTCCGATTTAAAGAACTGTAAAAATGAGGGTCTTACCATGATTATTTGGACGAGACTTGTGAAGAAGAGTTGTAGGCCATCTCAATACCTTTCCAATGAGCTATAGAACACAATATTTGAGTGAGAAATGAAGGAGATACATCAGTTTTAGTGTTCTGGTTCTGTTTTGGCCGAGAGCATGAAGAACAATGCCTTGGTTTCTTTTTGATTTTGATGAAAATGATTTTACTTGGCTTGGTTGCTTTGTTTTTGTGTTTGATTTAGTCAATTACCTTGTTGCCCTTGAATTTGTGTGGTTCTCATTCAACCACACCTCCTTCCTTCCCATGTCATGCTTGTGTCATCCTCATGATGTCATCCTCCCCTCCTTATCCTCTTTCTATTGGTTGGATGACATCATCCCCACTAATCCCCTTGATTAACTTCCTAATCGTTTGCGTAATGACCGCTGATCTGTTATACGGTTCGCTTAACTTTCGTTTTCGTTTATCGTTTGAGGGATCATACCCGGGATCTTATTACTTAGGTTCCCTTAACCTTTCTCAATATATTGTATTCCTTTTATGATCCTCTCTTATAATCCTTTAATTTAAATCCTTTTTATCCTGTTACCTTATACTCAATTTTTTCCGTATCTATTGGATTTCCGGGAAAAATCAAAGTGTTCGGATTTGGATTTTGACGATCTTTACATACACTTATATCCCATATAAAGTACTAATAAAATCTCAGAATATCCATATCAGAACCCCTACATAGTGTGGCATGAAAAGTTTTCTCATTCAGCAAAAACACTATTCATAAGGGTTTCAAAAATTTCCCAAAAATTGGGGTTATTACAGTACAAGTGGGAGATTGAAAGGAATATGTCCTAAGTCCAATCGTGTATTAGGATTTAGGAATAACTTTTAGGTAATTTGTTTTGATTTCATTGATATTAATAAAGACTTGTTTTGTTTTTATTACGGGCTTTATCTATTTAAGTGTTTAAATAAGATATACCATAGTTTAGAGTAAAGCTTTTTATGGATTATGATGAGATCATAATAGTGAGACCTAAAAAGATGATAACTCTAAACTTAAATAGTTCCTGGTCATAGGATTACTAACTGGTAATTAATAATTCGCAAAGATCGGTACATACTATGCTTGCTTCATTATGAAGGATGTCTGTTCTCATAGATATTTGTGTGGTGACACTATAGCTAGTATGTAGGTGCTTATTATGGAATAAGTTCACTGAACATGACTCGCCCAGCTGAACAACTGATGGAGTTCCTCACGTGTCAGCAGTTATTCACTTAGTGATAGTTGTACAAGTATCCTTAGACTTGAGGTCATCATAGTCATCTTGTGTACACTGAACTATGCTTTGGTTTAGTTCTTAGTCTCCAGGGACAATTATTAGGGCTCTTCTGGGTATAGGAATTTGTACACGAAGATAGTGTATGATCAATAAAGGATCTACCCCTTCCAGTGAAGGAAGCGAATGTTCAAGGCTGATCCACTTATGCTAGTTCAGGAATCTCTGGCCAGAGTGAATGAAATTAGAAAGGAGTTTCTAATTTGCATAGAACTACGCATAGTAAATGGTAAGCAAGTGATTGAATTAGATAGGCTTGACACGAGATCCATGCCTTGTATTTAATCGGAACATTGTAGGGTAGAAGGAGTTTATTGTACGGTAACTATTCACTGACAGGTTCTTGGTATTCTAAGCAGTGAATTCATATTATCTGGATAGTCGCGATATGTTGAGAAGCATCACTCACGATGTAGAATAAATGTGATTAATTAATTAATCATATTTAATAAATTAGAGAATTTATATAAATAATGATAAAATAGTTTTATTATTATTTATTTCTACTACCGGCTTAATATTGAACCTACAGGGTCACACCATAAAAAGAGAATGATTTTATGGTGGAGGAATTAATTAATAATGGCTAATAATTATTTATTTGTGAAATAAATAAATAATTGGCAACTTTAATAATTGATTAAATGAGATTTAATTGATTATAAAATAATTAAGAAAAGTTCTTAATATTATTAATTAAAGGATTTAATTTTTGGAAATTAAATCAAGAGAGAGAATTATTTCTAAAGTGTTTAGAAAAATGATTAATGATTAAAAGGTGTTTTAATTATTAATGAGAATAATAAATGGAATAATAATAATAATATTTATGGGAAAATTTCAGCTGAAAATTTTGCCTATAAATACACTATTATAGACCCTATTTTATTCTAACCCCATCGAAACCTCAGAAACCCAAAAGTTTCAGAAAACCAAATTCTCTCCACCTCCTCCTCCTCCTAAAAGTCGTTTTCTTAGTGGATACCGGTGGAGTGCTTCACACTTGAGGAGCAACTGCTAAGGATCTCTGATCGTTGTCTCCGAATTATTTTTAAAGGTTAGATTCGATCCCTCGAATTTTTATTCACGATTTATATGCTTTTATTTGGATTTTGTGTGTGTAAAAGTGTTTTGCCATGACCCCGCTGCGTTAAAAATCCAACAGCTTTAACCTTAGCCTCAAGACCGGTGATCTTGTCTTTGAGAATAGTTTCAAGTTGTCTATAACAGTCAACTCTATTCTCTAGAAAAGATACTTGTTCTTTTAATTTATCTTGATTAATGTGCACAAGTCTTAATTCATTGACCTCTTTCTCAAGGTCTTTGATTTGTTGATTTAACAATTCATTATCACGACGAGCACAATCTAAGGAACCTCCTAGATGATAAACTAATTCAGCATCAGTAAATTTTACCTCTTTTCTTGACGATGAGGTGTTTGCATCACTAGCCATGAGAGCAAGATTCCCAACTTCTTCATCTTCACTGTCAGTATCATCCCAGCTTCTTCCCTTTGCCAGGTAAGCCCTTTCAGATTTACTCTTCTGATTAGAATCGTAAGAGTTCTTCCTAACTTGTTTTGGCTTCCTGCATTCTGTGGCAAAGTATCCCAACTCATTACAGTTGAAGCATCGAATGGTGCTTCGATCAACCATCCCTGTTTTGTACCCACCACTGCTGGTGTTAGAGGATGAAGATCCACCTTTCTGGAATCTGTTGTAGTTGGACTTGTACTTGAACTTGGGATTACTTTTGAATCTGACATTTGAGAATCTCTTGACAATCAGGGCCATTGACTCATCCTCCAATTGCTCCAGTTCTTCCAAGGAATAAAAATCATCTCCTGATTGATTTGTAGTAGGAGGATCAAATTCTGCTACTATCACATTTTCTTCAACCTTGGAAAACTGTACCATTCTTTCTGACTGTCGAGATTGTTGTTGATATTGTGGTTGTTGTTGTTGTTCATCAGCTACTAGAGCAGTAGACGTGCTGACCACTCTTCCTTTCCCGTAAACTTCCTTCTGCTGAATCTGCTCCAACTCATAAGTCTTTAACACACCATAGAGCCTTTCCAAAGAAATCTCACTCAGATCTCATGCTTCTCTTATGGCAGTGATTCTATGTTCGAGATGAGTTGGCAGTGTTAAAAGGAACTTTTTGTTGACCTCCCTAATGGAATAGTATTTACCATTAATGTTCAGGTTGTTGATCAATGCATTGTACCTCTCAAACACTTCAGTGATTCCTTCTCCTGGATTGGATTTAAAGTATTCATACTCAGAGGTTAGGATTTCTAACTTGTTCTCCCTAACTTCCTCTGTGCCTTCATTAATAACCTCAATAGTTTCCCAGATATGTTTGGAATCTTTACAATTCATCACATGTCTATTCATCAAGGGATTAAGGGAATCTACTAAAATTAATTGAAGGCTAGCATCCAGGGAGGCTTCTTCTATTTCAGCAGGAGAGAAATCCTCAGGATCTTTCACATAAGTTCTCGCTTTGGTGATCACCACATCACTTTCTATTACCTCTGGTTCAATAACCATAGGAATTTTTGGACCCTTCTTTAACATCCATTGAATTTTATTATCCGTAAAAATATCAATTATTACTCTGGGTATATTTTTCATTATCCGTCGAATTACACTCAATCTTAGCCGTTAATTTTAAGCATCTTCCGTCGAATTTACTTACAGCATGTATGTATATTTCAACGGATAATCTTAGAATTTTGACAGTTTTCATTATTTTTGAAACGGCTATTTTGGGCTAATATGACTGGTTACTTTATTTACTTTTTAATTTTTGACAGTTTATTTCTGAGTAAGTATAAAAGCTAATTTCATTTCTATTTTTCACTTTTATCTTTCTCAAGCAATTTCTCTAACTCTCTTCTTCCCAAAAGCAAAAACTCTTTTCTGCAACTAATCTCAATTACAGCAATGGCACCCGTAGTCAAAATCATGTCCTCAACTGGGTTTGTTTATGAGAAGAACAACTTCGTGGCTCTGGTTAACAAGCAAATTCCGGCATCTGGAGACTATCATAAAATGATGGACTTCATCCAAAACTGCAAACTAATTTATGCCATGCTTGATTCTCCAACCATTTACTTTGAGGTTATCGAGAAAATTTGGTCTACGGCAGTGTTCAATTCAAAGGACAAAACTATTACCTTCACTCTCAAAGGTAATGAACACTGTGTTAATTGTGATACTATTGAAAAGTGCTTTAAATTGCCTGAATATAACACACTTGCTCCACACACAGGCACTGATGTGAGTAACATGCTAGTCTATATGGGTTATGCTCTAACTGCCACTAAGTTAGGTGAAGTTAGAAGATTAGGCCTTAGAAAAGAATGGAGTTTCTTGTGTGATTCTTTTATCAAAGTATTTTCTGGAAAAGTCAGTAAATTTGATGTTGTATCTTACTCACCTTTTCACATGCTTTATATGCTCCTTAGTGATAAGTACTTAAATTTTAGCACTTCTGTTATGTATGAGTTAGGGAGTAAATTAGGGGATATTAAGAAGAGGTCTAAGAATATTTATTATGCAAGATTCATTATGATGCTAGTTAATTTTGTTTCTAAGAGTCTCTCAATTGAGAACCCAACAAATTAGTTAACTTGTTGGGTCCAAGAGAGAAGAGTTATTGCTGATCTTAACAGGTCAAATCACCACAAGGATGTTTGTTAGGTCCCAATTTGTTTGTAGAAGGGGGTTGAATGCAAACAATACCGTTTAATCAAATAAAATGTGGAATAAAAAGGTGAAACAAAATTCAAGTTAAATAAAACTTTTATTAAACTTGAAAGGTGTTACAACAACGGTATCTGTTACAAGGGATTAATCTCAAATCAATTATTACAAATCTAGAATAAATTCGACATGAACTTTTTCTATTTTTGCAATGAAAAGATCAAATGCTAAATGCGATTTGAGATTAAGTTCTAGGATTTTAATCCGCTAGATTGTTACACAAGAACAAGATAAATAATTCTAGTGGTTTGGATTTAACTTTGCAATCTAGAATTTTGATCTTGAATAAAGCAGATGAAAAATGAAATAATTTGCTTTTGTTTCTGCTGTGTTCTTGACTTGTGTATTCTGTTGAATAATTGCATGAATGTCTTCTGCTGTGTTTTTGTTGTTTAAGTAAACAAAACAGTCTTGTTGAATCAGCAAGACTTTCGGCAAGACAATCAAATGAACTGGCATGACAATCCATTTGAACTGGAAGGACTTTCGATGAGACTATCCTTTTGAACTAGCAAGACAATCCCAATAGCTAGCAAGACAATCAGAATGAACTAGCAAGACTTTCGGTATGACTATCAATTGTCATATCGATTGTCATAGTAGTTCAAATCAAATTGTCTTACTGAATTATTAATAGATTTTAATCTAATAACAATTCTGAAAATCCTTAATATTAATTCTGAATTAATTAATCAATTAATTCAATTAATCAATAAATTAATCTTTGAAGATATAATTTATTTTCTTAATTAAATTATTTGACTTAATTAATTAATAGAGAATTAATACTAATCTTGAGCAGCAACCATTCTTCTGAAAATCTTCTGAAAATTACTGTCAATTATGAATCAATTCCACCACTTCAATGTTGACACTCGATGTACTGTCTGGTTCATGAGTGACTAACTTCCGTGACGTTTCTTCAAGCCTTGACCTTGATTTTTTTCAGACTAAATCCTTGTAATTAATTGATACCCTGACGAGATCTCTGTCACTTGATTAAATCCACAATCTTGATTTATATCACTGAGGCTTGATCAATTTCTTGAGCTTCTTCCAGTGAATTAAGTCTTTAAGTCTGTAGATGAATAATGTTTCTTAACCCTTTGACAGATGTTACTTTGTGAGATATCTCTGACGATAGATCCACTATTTACTTATTACATTCTTATTTGAGTTGAGTTAAATCCTCGAATATACAAATAGGCTATACCATATGCCTTTCAATGTTCCCCTTGTGTACATGCCAATCATGGAACAGCCTCAGGTAAGTGAGATAAACACTTTGTCCCTACTACTTCTCAACCTCTCACTTCTTTGCAATCAACTGTGGCAATGGCATCTGTGACTATGACCAAACAGATGCCTACCCAAGCCACAAAACCAAAAATCTCCAAATCCAAATCAAAGAAAGCCCCCTCTAGTTTCGCCCAAAATAAACTAGTTGTAAAATCCACACAAAGCCAAGAGGGGAGTGTGAAGGGAAGTGAGGCGGGTGAGGGACACGGTGAACATCAAAGAAGCCCTAAGAATAAGGATGGAGAGGTGAGTGCATCACAGCCTAGCCACACTACAGTTTCCCAACAAACTATAGTGCTTAATAAGGATATTAGCTCATTGCTAGTTGCATCCTCCCAAAAGGATATGACTATTGAACAAAGCTTACAGCCAAGAGCATAAACTAAAAGGGTTGGGGACACAAGCTCACCCCGAACTTATGTCAGAAAGAAGAAATCAAAAACCATTGGGGATACACAGGGTGCACACACTGTGCCTACTACAGTCAAAGACTTAGTTCATGCACCTTCTCAAATTCAGATTGATGTGACTCCAATAAATGTGGAGTCACAGCCAAAAATTTTAGTAATAGAAGCACCTCACACTCAAAACTCACCCACAAATTCTCTGGATATGGACATGATTCACACATCAATTCCTGATTCTCCATCTTTAACTCTCATGGAGAAGCCAAAATCTCAAGCAAGTGAGCATCATCTTCCAGATGATTTGTTGGCTCACTTGCCATTCCTTTCTGATTCTACTGAGAATACTGTGCAAAATCTCAAATCAATCTCCACAGATTCTACAATAGTCTCTACTCTAAACTATGTCATTTCTACTATCTCGACGGATATTTTTCATCTGTCTACTAGTGACTGTATCTCGACGGATGTGCTTAACAACAATCATCCGTTGAAACATTCAACTACTATTTCGACGGATGTTTCTCATCCGTTGAATATCACTGCACCACTCCCAATTTCAACTTCAGTCACAAGTGCAGATGATCTAGTGGTTGTACAGTCACTCCTAGGATTGAGGGAAGGGAATGAACAGAGAGAGAGGCTGAGTTGCCCTCAGGCAAAAGGAGAGGAAATGAGTGAAACTTTGCAAGCTATTTCTTCCAGCTTGGTAAAAGTAAGTGAGTGGAGTCCCACCTTAGTAGGTGAAGGTGAGGGTGTGAGGGTGGGAAGCCAAGGGGAGCCCTTGATGCAAAAATAGAGAGAAAATGAGACAAAAACAGGTACAGGAGAAATAAGGATGGAGACCATTGCTAGTGAGTCAATGAATGTCGGTGATGCAGAAAAAGAGAAATTATTTCAGCAAGAATATCAAGTTATGATAGATTATATCTCTTTAGATGCTGAGACATTTACTCATCATGTTCCAGTATATCAAATTCTGGCTGGACAGGGCAATGAGGACACTGAAAAGATACTTAACTTGGTGCACACTACTGCATCTATGCAAAGGGCTAAAGATTCCATCACAGCCATGCCACCCACTGCTGGTGATGATGTTTATTATGGAACTGGTGGTTCTGAGGATATTTTTGGGGATGAAGATGATGATGAAGGAGAGTTCATGGATATAGGGGGAGAAGCAGGCCCTAGCTCAAGATCAAACATTCCATCTTGGGTGTTTTCCAAAGCATCTGATGAGCACCACTTCAAGTCCACTATTTCTCACATCATTCAACAAACTCAGACAGCACTTCAAACTACTACAAATGCCAACACCAAGAGACTTCTACAAGCACAACTAAACTCTCTCCAACTACATCAAATTCAATCTCTCAAACAAATTCTGGATGTCATTGATCTGAAGACAGAAATTGATCAAGTCAAGAAGGATGTTACCGAGAGATTGGATACCAAGTTTCCTAACACAACCATGCTAGACATCAACAGAAACTTAGGAAAAACTATGATCTAGACAGCAAGGTGGACTCCTTAGACAAAAGGCTCAAAACCCTGAAAACATCAGTTACTGAAATGCATCTACATCAATCCCAACAAACTCTGCTACTTCAGAAACTGGTGGCTGCACAAACCTCAACCTCCACTCAACTTGATGCTAACAAAAAGGGGGAGAAAGACTCTATCATTCCAGTTAGCCAGGGGGAGTCAACAAGTGAGGGGGAGAAAGTGCTCAATATTCAAGTAAGCAAAGTGCTTGTTCCAGGAGTTACTTTCACAAAGCCACCAGTCTTGGACCGCATTGATCTGATCGAGATAGCAGCTGCTAAGTTGGAATCAAATAAAAAATCTAAAAAGCTTGATGTTGTAGCAGTTGAGCAAGAACTGGATGCAAAACGGAAGGAGCTTGATGAAAACATCAAGAAGAAATTTGGTCCAATTGGGAAGCAAGACAAGGTCTTTTCTCACTTCTCTCAATTGAGACAAATTTCAGTTAATGAAATAAGCCTGGGAAACTTAGAAAGGGGTCAACCCACAAAAATCAAGTCCCCAAAGGCCAGTGTGATCTTTCAGCCAAAAAGAAATTATCCAAAGAACTCAGACAAAAATCCACTGGACCTATTATATGAAACCCCTAGGCCAGATGAAAAGAAGCTACTTGGAAGGTCTAAAGCTTTCTTCAAAGATCTCAGAGACTCAGTGCTAAAGAAAAGGATTTCTAAAATCTACACAAATGGTAAACTAATCTGTGTGGTGGCTGGACATCCACAGTTTGCAGAATCTAAGAAAGAAAAAAAGGTGAGGCTTAAACAACAACAAAAGCAAGCTGCTTTAGAAGCCAAGAACCTAGCCAAGAAGCCTGCAACCACAGAAGTTACATTGCCTGCTGTGACAACTGAAAATCTGAATGAAGGAAAGAAAGAAGAACCAAAATAGACAAAGAGGAAGTTTAGATACAAAATCCATGCAAAGAGGAAGATAGATTTCAATGATGATAAGGAAGACTACATGTCTGTCAAATCTACAACCTCGAGTCAACCAGCCATACCTACAATGAAGGAGGATAAATTCAAGGTTGATCCTAACATCACCTTTCATGGTGAACTTGTGATATCCAAGGATGAACCTATAGATTGGGACAGCTTGCCTCTTCCAAATCTATCTAAATCTCTTTTCCAAATAAAGGAAGACAAAGGAAAGAGTAGTCAAAACAGTCAAGCCTACCAAGCTTAAATCCAAGCAAGTGGCCAAACCCAAACCTAATGTCAACAAGGGAGATCAACTCTACATATGTGACATCAAAGAATTTTCAGATATAAACCTCTATCTGGATGAGCTAGAAGAAGTCAGATCTATTGATGCCTATAAGCACCTTCCAGAGAGACTAGTCTTCAAGTACAAGGGTGGTAAAGAGATTGCATGGCTACTTCACAGAATTCTCAATGAAGGTTATTCCACTTTGGTAAACATCTTCTCTGCAATCAAGAAAAAATTTGAATTTAATATAATTGCCAAGAAAATGGTACTAAACAAGATTGAGGAGATAAGGAATAGCTGCAGAGGACCAAATGCACTCCCAAGAGTATTGACAATTCTTTTTATTGGAGATAGGGTGCATTTGAGTCCATACTGGATTATGGAGTTCAAGGATGAAAAATACATTAGAAGATTCTTCAGATTGGAAGACCAGCTAAAGATTGTAAGCAATTAAACTCACAAGGAAATGCAAGAAAAGCTGGATCTAACAAATGAGGATGAATCAGAATTTTTTAGACAACTCCAAAATCAAATTGAGGAAAATAATATGAAGCTGGGAAAGAAGTCAAGGCAATCAAGGAAATGATCTAAATTTGCTCAGTCTAGAGGAGCACCTTGAAAATGATCTGTAAGACACTCTATACAAATCCTTCTTTGTGAGAATTTTCAATAAATTGTAGCACTTGTAAATTTTAATCTACTTTATCTCATTCTGTATTCATAGAGTGTTTTGTTATCATCAAGTTTCTCTTAATTTATGGCTACAATTCCGGTAGACATAAATTGGGGGAGATTATTAGGAATATGTTGTGTACTTCATGATAATTTGAATAAAATGCTTAGTAGATTTTAGTTAAGTGATTTTGTAGCTTTCAACGGATGATCAATTCAACATCCGTTGAAAAAGCAGCTTATGTTATAATAAGATTAGTAGCACATTTATACATACTTAAAGTAACTTAGTGAACTAGATGTTGTAGAATGTTTAAGTCATGTTGACTACTAGATTTATATGCAAGATAGGATGGTTAATTGTAAATATTAGATGCCTTGTAATCTTGTATAAATGAAATGAAGTCAAATGTCAAGAAGACAGTCTCAACGGATGATTCACAAAGTTTCAACAAATGATCAACCTGAGTTTCAACGGATGATCAGATTCAAAAGAGCGTTGATAGTGACTTGACAGTCACATACGTTGGTTGTATGAAAATGGAATGTGGCAGCCTAATTCAGGTTTTAGAGAATAAAATAAGCATTTCCATTTCCATGCTAAATAGAAGATATTCAAAGATGCTGGAAAGAGAAGTGTAGCAGCATGAAATTAGACTAGAAATAATTTGTCTTATTATCTTGTCTTTTTATCATGTAACTTAATGATATATAAACCAAGGGTAGCAAGTTGAATAGTAACCAAGTTAGTAAGCATTTTACCAGAGAAATAGATAAGGCAAAATCTGTAAAGAATTTCTCTGTTCTTGTTGTTCAACTTGTAAGCAGCTTTGTACATTTGGTAACAAAGAGTTCTCTACTTAATATATATCTCTGGTGGAAAAGTTCAATCCACCAGAAAGTTTTTAAAAACTTGTCTTTAAATGCTTTATGTTTTGATTTTGATAGGGAATAAATAAATCATGATTACGTAGTTAATGTTACATTAATTACACATGATTTGGGCTACAAGGCCCAATAAGAAGATGTATGACATTCAGACCAAAAAGGTTAACACATTGATCAGGCCTGATGGACCAGATCAGGCCTGATGGAACAAAGAAGACCCAAAACCCTGAATATTAATTAATTTCATAATTAATTAATAAGGGAGAAAAATAGCTATTAAGATAAGTCCTAGTGGGGATATAAATCCTTGTGGATTGGCCTCCAAGGAACCTCATGGGATAAGGAATCAGCTTCCTACTTCCTAGGACTCCAAGGTCCATTCTAATTTTGAGACTAGATAACCAAGTCTCCTACACCAAGTCCAATTCAAGGACTCCCAACATCTATATAAGGGGCCTCACCCCACAAATCAGAACTACATTTTTTGACTTGATCATTGGCAATAAGCAAGGTACGTAGGCATCTTGTTAAGGCAGATCGAGTCACGAAACACAAGAGGAGTCAAATCGAGCCTCGAAGCTCACGTTCCCTAGTAATAAATACAGCAATTATTATACTTTAGTTTTTGATCCATAACAATTGGCGCTGTCTGTGGGAAAGCACAACAAAAACTATGGCGAGAACACAGAGAACAATTAGAGCCCTTGAAGGAGGAACACCAGTGGGGACAACCCAAGTGATTTCGTCAACCATGGAGGTACCTCCTCATTCAACTTATGCAGCCACCCAAGGAGAAGCCCAGATAGGGGCAACTGAATCTCAGCCACAAGGGACGATTCCCTCGGCTACTCAAGGTACGAATCCTCAAGTCAACAACTACATGCACCTGTGAGTTCTCGACCCATTGGGTATGAGTATTCAATTGTTGTGACTACTAACCCCCATATGGGATGCCCCCTTTACCCCGAGGTTGGAGGAAGTGGACATGGTGGGCGGAATGAAGCACGAGGGCGATCGCCCCCTATATACAAGGTTTGGCTCCTATCCCTGAGGATCAGGAATTTTCTGGTCCTTACTGAGAGAGACTCCGAATCTTCAGATGATGAAGTGGCCCCAAGAAGGAGGCGTGCTGGCAAAGAGTCGATGGCTGATGGTCACCAACGTCCTAGGAGCACCCAAGGGACGAATTCCCAAGAAGTGTAGGAAATGATCAGGGCTCATGAGGCTGAGATTCAAAGGCTGAAGCGCGACTTGGAGGCGCACCAGAACACCAGACCCCCACTACCTCCAAGGGGGAGGAATCCTCCCCCTATCATAGACCTGGATGGTCCAATACAGAGAAGGGTTGTTGTCCCAAGGTTGATCCAAGCAATCTTCTTCCCCTTGGAGATCTTGATGATCCTACCCCACCATTCACTGAAGAAATAATGAATGCCCATATCTCAAGGAAGTTCAAGATGCCCACTATCAAAGCTTATGATGGCACTGGAGATCTCGCCAATCATGTCAGGACATTCTCTAATGCACTGTTGCTGCAGCCCGTGAATGACGCTATTAAGTGTCGGGCCTTTCCTCAAACCCTATCGGGTATGGCTCAAAGATGGTATAGTCATTTGCCCCCGAACTCTATTAGGTCCTTTAGAGAATTAAGTCAGGCTTTTATTAAACAGTTCATCAGTGAGATAGTGCATGAGAAAAGTTCAGCATCCCTTATGAGCATTGTGCAGGGAGCGAAGGAATCCTTAAGAGACTACCTGAATCATTTCACGAAGGAAGCTTTAAAGTCTCGGACCTTGATGACAAGGTAGCTATGATAGCACTACAACAGGGAACTAGGATAAGTTCTTCAAGATGTCCTTGGCCAAGCGCCCCCCTGAGAGCATGTTGTAGCTCTAAGATAGGGCCGGGAAGTACATCAAGGTGGAAGAGAGCATGAGGAAGACCGTGGTGAGCAACGAGCCCGCTGGAGGAAAGAAGCGGAAAACTGATTTGGAGTATGTCGCTAAGGACAAGTATCCTAGAACCGAGCAAAGCAATGACTCAACTCCGAAGAGGGGAGGACCTGGACAAAAATTCACTGAGTATGCTAAGCTGAATTCTCCAAGGAGCCAAATTTTGATGGAAATCGAGAAAGATCAAGATATTCATTGGCCTAAGCCCTTGAAGGTTGATCCTACCAAGCTAGATAAGAGCAAGTATTGTAGATTTCACAAGGATGTTGGTCATGACACTGATGAGTGTAGACAATTGAAAGATGAAATTGAATTTCTCATTAGAAAAGGAAGATTGAACAAGTACGTTGGAGATGGAGGAGATAGGAGCAATAACGTGAGAAAGAACTTTGATGATCGAAAAAGAGATCAAGATGATCAGGGGCGAAATCCCCAACCTAGGGGACCGGTGATAAATGCAATCTTTGGAGGACCGCGACCCCGAAGGCCTGTCATAAACATAATTTTTGGAGGACCAACTGCTGCTGGATCATCCAAGAACTCCAGGAAAGTGTATACCCGAGAAGTTATGCATATTATTGGGGAAGCCCCGAAGAGGGCCAAGACGGAAGTAATAATGGCTTTCGATGATTCTGTTCTGGAGGGTGTGAAATTTCCCCATGACGACCCACTGGTCATAACCCCGATAATAGGGAATAGCCCGGTGAAGAGGGTCCTTGTGGATAATGGTGCTTCAGTGGATATCTTGCTCTATGACACCTTTTTAATGATGGGATATAATGAGTCCCAATTGACCCCAATCGACATGCCGATATATGGATTTGCGGGAGTGGAGTGCCCCGTGGAAGGGATAATCAAGTTGCCAACAACTATAGGACAATAACCAAGGAAGCAACACAGATGTTAGACTTTTTGGTGGTAAAAGCTAGTTCAACTTATAACGCTATCATGGGAAAAACAGGGATACATGCCTTCAAGGCAGTCCCTTCTTCCTACCATTCAGTTATGAAGTTTCCCACCTGGAATGGTATTGGAGAAGAAAGAGGAGATCAAAAAATGGCTAGAAGTTGTTATGTGGCCTCACTGAGGGTAGATGGAGTTGGGGGGCAGATTCTACCTATTGAAGATCTGGATATTCGAGAGAATGATGAGAAAAGAGGGAAGTCGGCTGAAGATTTGGTTTCAATTCCTTTAGCTCCTGAGGATCCTGAGAAAGTTACTTTCGTTGGAGCCACACTAGAGGAGCCCCTTAGAGGGAAGTTAGTGAAATTTTTGCAAGAAAACAATGATGTGTTTGCATGGTCGGCAGCTGATATGCCAGGCATAGATCCAAAACTAATTACTCACAAGCGGAATGTGGATCCGAGTCGGAAGACGGTAAAGCAAAAGAAAAGAAGTTTTGCTCCAGAGAGGCAAGGAGCTATAAAACAGGAAGTAGAGAAGCTTTTAGAGGCTGGTTTCATTGAGATTCAATTTCCGGAATGGTTAGAAAACCCTGTAATGGTGAAGAAGGCCAATGTAAAATGGAGGATGTGTGTGAACTTCACTCATCTGAATGATGCCTGTCCTAAGGACTGTTTCCCATTACCAAGGATTGATACTTTGATAGATGTAACTGCTGGGCATGAGATGTTGAGCTTTATGGATGGGTTTAGTGGATACAATCAGATCAAGATGCACAAGGACGACATTCCGAAGGTATCATTCATCACTGACTTTGGTGTTTATTGTTATCTTGTTATGGCATTTAGTCTCAAGAATGCAGGAGCCACCTATCAAAGGTTGGTAAATAAAATTTTTAAGGATCTTATTGGCGAGATTGTGGAAGTCTATGTTGATGACATGTTAGTCAAGAGTCTAGTAAAGACTGACCATATAACCCATTTGAGGGAAGCTTTTGAGGTCCTGAGATACCATAAGATGACATTAAATCCTACGAAGTGTGCTTTCGAAGTAGGGTCTGGAAAGTTTTTGGGATTAATGGTTTCCAAAAGAGGAATCGAGGCCAATCTCGATAAAATAAAGGCAATCCTGGATATGGAACCACCAAAAACTATCAAAGATGTTCAGAAACTCACAGGAAGGGTTGCTGCGCTGGGACGATTCATCTTCAAGTCAGGGACAAGTGCTTATCGTTCTTCAAATCCTTAAAGAAGGTTAAAGATTTCGTATGGAGTGAGGAAATCCAGATGGCATTTGAGGAGTTAAAGAAATATATGGCTCAGGCCCCGTTGCTGGCCAAGCCAGCTTTGAATGAAGTTTTATACTTATATTTGGCCATTTCAGAGAGTGCCTTGAGCGCTGTATTGGCTAAGGAGGAACTGAAAACCCAGAAACCCGTATACTATGTCAGTAAAATTTTGCATGAAGCTGAATTAAATTATTCAACTATTGAGAAGTTTGCTTTAGCCTTGGTAATGGCTTCGAGAAAGCTGCGTCCTTACTTCCAGGCTCATAAAATTGATGTGCTAACAAATCAACCCCTGAGAAATATCATTCACAGTCCCAAGGCTAGTGGGAGGTTGATTAAGTGGGAAATAGAGCTGGGAGAATTCGACATCAAATATAAACCATGAACGGCAATAAAAGCCCAGGCGTTAGCTGACTTCGTGGTGGAATGTACCATACCCAACCAAGAAGTCGGGGGGGGCAGGAAGATACCATACCTCAAGACAAGGAAGTTGATAAGGGGGACAAAGAACAAGATGATAAAAAGAAAGAATATTGGGTGCTCTATTTTGGTGGAGCATTAAAAACAAATTCAAGTGGAGCAGATTTGGTTTTACAAAGCCCTGGTGGGTTCTTGATTGAGTATGCCATGAAGTTAGACTTCCCGACCACAAATAATGAGGCAGAATATGAAGCTCTGATAGCTGGCATCGGCCTAGCAGGGATACTTAGAGTCAAGAACTTAAAAGTCTATGGATACTCGAAGCTGGTCATATCCCAGGTAAAGGGAGAGTTTGAGGCAAGGGACGATACGATGGCTAAGTATGTCCGCCTAGTAAGGGCTGTGATGACCCAATTCGATGAATGCCATGTTGAACACATTTTGAAGGAGGAAAATGCTAAGGCAGATGCATTATCAAATTTTGCTTCATTTGAGATAGAGAAAAGTTCAGGAAGTGTATACTTCCGCGTTCTGAAGACACAGAGCGTTGATGTTAAGCTTATAGCTCCTATAGGTCTAGGGACGTCATGGATAGATCCCATTAAGACCCATATTTAAACTGGTTGGTTGCCTAATGATGCTATTAAAGCACGGAAGTTGGCTGTTCGAGCATTAAGATACTCCCTGATAGATGGGATTTTGTATAAAAGATCTTATGTGGTTCCTTACTTAAGATGTCACAGGCCCGATGAGACACGCTTGGCTTTTAAAGAAGTACATGAAAGTATCTGTGGACAACACTTCGGGGGCAGAGCATTGGCTCATAAGATAACTCGTTTAGGCTTCTATTGGCCAGAAATAATGGTTAATGCCAAAGAATATGTGAAAAAGTGTGATCGCTGTCAGAAGCATGCACCTGTCATTAGACAACCCCCCGAGATGCTGACCTCCATCAACTCACCTATCCCCTTTGCTATGTGGGGAATGGATATACTTGGGCCTTTCCCCATGCCCACGACACAAAGAAAGTTCCTTATTATAGCCATTGATTATTTTACTTAGTGGATTGAAGCCAAACCCTTGGCCAAAATCACAACTAAGCAGGTTGCATAATTCCAATGGGAAAATATCATGTGCCCGTATGGAATTCCCCGTATTTTGGTCACTGACAATAGAACACAGTTCAACAATGAGGAATTCAAGAAGTATTGTGAGGAGAATGAAATTGAATTACGATTCACCTATGTGGCTCACCCGTAAGCCAATGGGCAAGCGGAAGTGGCGAATCGGATAATCCTGGATGGACTAAAGAAAAGGATCGAGAAGTCGAGGAATATTTGGGTGGATGAGATACTCCCAATACTATGGGCCTATAGGATTACCTGTAGATTCACGACTGGAGCAACTCCCTTCATGTTAGCATATGGGCCAGAAGCAGTTGTTCCTGTAGAGATATCACATTCCTCCCCCAGGATACAAGCTTTCAATGCTGAGGAAAATAAGGAAGGGCAAAGGTTAGTCCTGGATCTAATCGACGAAGTACGAGATGAGGCACATGCGAAGATAGTGGAATAACAGAAAAAAGGCTTCATTCTATTATAACCTAAGGGTTAAGGAAAGGTTTTTTAAGCAAGGTGACTTAGTCCTGAGGAAGGTGGAGGCTTCTGGTATAGGGCAGAAAGGGAAACTTGCCCCAAATTGGGAAGGGCCATATAAGGTCAAAAGTGTTCAGGGTAGAGGAACCTACAAGCTTGAGACTATGGATGGTTTGGAAGTCCCGAGAACTTGGCATGCGCAAAACCTGAAGGTTTACTATGTGTAAAATAGTTAAAGCACGATTCTCACTAGTCAGAATGACAAGTAGGTTTAAAAGCACCTTGAAGCTTTGCTTGCTTAGGATTTTTAGTATTTAGTAACAAAAGATATGTTTAGATTTTATCAGGGTTGAACCCATCTCATGTAAGGTATTAAGAATACCAAGTTATAATAAAAAGTGTTCAGCTTGATCTAGCCTATTAGATTGATACATCGTGAAGGATAAAACCAAGTTATAAACTTGAGTTTGAAAACTCGGAAAAACTACGATAATATTTGGACAATACAAGTGAAAATAATCAAAGTCAATTACACAAATTCAAAAACATCTGAAGAAAATAAAAGTACATAAAGAGTTAGGCCTTAGAAGGCTCGGATTCTTCGAAGCTGCTATCTGTAGTCTCCTCGGACATCTCCTGAGTTGGCCCCTCAGAAGTCTCTTCAGAAGTCTCCGCCGAGGTCTCCTCAGAACTACCCTCAGATGGCTTAGATGTCTTAGGGGATGCTGGTTTTGAAGGCTCCTCCACCCTTGCCTTCTTAATAGGGGGCTCGGCCTCTTCCTCAAAAGAAGATTCCTCCTCTTCAGAGCTGGATTCGGGATCCCTCCTTTTTTGGCCTTGACCCTGGCTTCCTGATGACGCTCTGATCGGGGATGCTGAAGTGCCCTCCTTAATAAGATCAGCGAGCTTATCTGCAACGCCTCCAAGTGTTGGGACTTGCACATGTCAAGGGAAGGAAGATTGTTCAAGAACCTCAGGAAACTCATCCTGGATAGCCTCCACAGCAGCATCACAGTCTTCCTTATAACTGACTGGATGGATGAGGGCATCGTGCTCTACCATTAAGTCCTTGAATTCTTGAGTATCCATCCAGCCGTTAAAGGCCTTGTCATTCTGGGCCTTGAGAATAACAATCTCAGCCCGGGCCCTTTCAAGATCGGAAGTTGAGGAGGCAAGTTGGGCTTTAAGAGCCTCTATCTGCTGGTTAGCCTCCTCAAGCTTCTTGTTTGTGTCCTCTAGACCAACTTTCCAATCCTTGGCTTGGTGAATTTCCCCTTGAAAGTGGACGTTCTCCTGCAAGAGACAAAGGAAAAGTGAGAAATGAGAAAAATTATGACAGAAAACTATGGATACCAAAAGAAAAAGACATACCGTCGCCAAGGCCTGAGCTCCGAAAAGCTCGTTAGCTTCCAAGTCCTGTTGAAGGACAAGGTCATGATAGTCTACGGGGGTAATAGACTGAATCTACCACTCCTTGGCTAGTTTTGTATTGCCAACGATCGAGTCCTTCCCCCGGATTCCCCAGGCAGGTTGGAAGAAGGCCCCCGGTTTTTGTTTTGTACGCAAGGGTTGGCTAGGGCCTTCCTCGTCTCCTTCCCTTGCCTGGAGAAGGAACTCTGGGAAGCGATCCCCAAGGCGCGGGTCCTTGAAGACCTTCCCGACTCTCTTCATCCTGGTCGTTTCCAGGTCTTTAGGCTTGGTAGCATCTTCGATCTTCTCAGCAACTGCAACGAATAAGTAAAGTGAATTAAGAAAATAGTAAAGTAAAAAGTAGGAAAAATGAAGGCAACTGGAAAAAGGAAGAAAACGTACATTTTTTAGGAACGGGAGAAAGGCCACATTCCACAAGAATAGTATCCCTGATTAGATCCCAAGAGTGGGATGCCCCATTATCCTGGGTAAGGAGGTTGAAGGCCCTGGTCTCCTCCTCAGATAAAACTATGTCATTTGGGCTCCCATCCACAGCTTGACCAAATGACGAGCGAAAGAGGGTGCCCCAATCGCCGCCCTCCCAAAGGACGTACAGAAACTCCTTCTTCCACCCCAAGTTATTGTCGGGGATGGACTTCCCATTCACTATATGGGGAATAGTGGGGCGTTGGTTCAAAGAAACCCACCCCGGATTCTTGTCAGGGTTGTTCTTGAACTGAAAGATTTTTCTGAACACAGCAACCGAGGTAGGGATGTTGTGCTTGCCACATTGCGACAGGTAACAAAGAATTAGCCTCCAGGAGTTTGGAGGGAGTTGGCAAGGGTTGATGCCCACATCAGCTAGCAGAATAGGGATAAAAGGATGAAAGGGGAGTCTGACACCTGCCCTTAGAGTGTCCCTGTAGACGCATAGAGCGTCTTTCTTCCATTGAGAGGCCCTGTCGGCCGGACCCGCAAGAACCAGCTTGAAGGGTTCCTTGATCTTGAAATAAGTACTCAACTTATCCAACTCCTTTGGATCCCGGAAGATACTGATGTGATCATGTGCGTCCAGATGCGTGTCAGACGGGTACTCATCCCCTCGAGTGTTGATCATATCAATCAAGGAAGTGTATATTGATTGAATGGGGAACTCATTAGACTTTTTGGCCACGTTCATCTTGGCCAAACGGGTCACTCTCTTATCGGCCATCTGAAAAAGGGCGTAAAAGAAGACAATTTTAAACAGAAACTATGCAAAAACGAGCAAAAGAAAAGAAGAGGGAAAGGTATTTACCTTAATTAATGCTGCAAAAAGGGGCTGGCTTGATAAAAGAAGGCTTTGGGACTCAAAAACTCTGACCTACAGTTATTTCTCTGTGATCTTAAAGAGGAGAAAAGAGAAAGAGAATTCAGAAATGAGAAAGTGAGAAATGAGTGACCCTAGTCACTCCTTTATATAGGCAGAAAAGGGAAGATGAAAGGCCAAAAAGCCCATTAAGCTGAAGGCCCAAAGGAAAAGCCCAAATTCTGGAATGTTCCAGAATATCTTTGGAGTTATTAAGTTCTGGAACCTTCCAGAATATCTTTAATAATTCTTAAGGCCCTCTCAAATCCAAAGAGGACTTATAGAAATAAAGGCCCAAAACGAGGCCCAAATCCAAAAAAGATTTGGAAAAGTGAAGGCCCAAACGAGCCCCAAATCCAAAAAGGATTTGGAAAAGTGAAGGCCCAAACGAGGCCTAAGTCCAAATAGGATTTGGAAAAATAAGCCCAATAAAAGGCCCAATCCAAGTTGGATTAGGAAAAGCCCAATAAAGACCATATATCAGGATTGAGGTCGAATTTGAGGTCGTGAATCATGTTCGAATTCTTTCAAACAGGCGCCCGAAAAATGCGGGTTAAGAAGACCGGGATGGAGGTCGAAGTTGAAGTCGTGGATCCAGTTCGAATTCTTTCGAACAAAAGCTAGAAAAGCACCTATCAAAAGGACCAGGATTCAGGTCGAAATCCTGGTCGTGGATCAAGCTCGAAATTTTTCGAGAAGGAGCCAAAAAGGGACCAAAACTTTGACCAAGATCCAGGTCATGGGTTCGACTAGGATCCAGGTCGAAACCCTGGTCGTGATTCATAATCGAAACATTACGAACAGGAGTCAAAAAGGGACCAAAACTTTGACCAAGATCCAGGTCGTGGGTTCGACTAGGATCCAGATCGATACCCTGGTCGTAATTCCTAGTCGAAACATCACGAACAGGAATCAAACAAGGACCGAAATTTCGACCAAAATCCAAGTCGAAGGTTCGACTAGGATACTGGTCGAAATCCAGGTCGTGGAACCTAGTCGAAATTCTTCGACCAGGATTAAAAAGCGGGCCCAAAATTCGACTAGGATCCAGTTCGAATTTTCAACTAGAATCCTAGTCGAAAAAGGGCTAAAAACTGGAAAACTTTTCTGAAAAATTGCAGAATATTCGGAATGTTCCAGAATTTAAGAAAAAGTCCCGGAAATTAAGGGAAGATTCCTAAAAAATACCAGAAAATTCCTAAAAAGAGGGAAAAAGGTAAGAAAATAATAGGGAAGTTTTTAAAACAACCCTGAAGCCGTGTACGAGGCAAATCGTTGTAAATGTGTAGGTCGCACCACACTTTACACCAAAACGATACCCTGTAAGGGAACAAGTGAACTTAACTTTTGCGAAATCTTTTACGGTTTCCCAAAAGTTGGGGGGCAAATGATAGGGAATAAATAAATTCTGATTACGTAATTAAATATTACATTAATTACACATGATTTGAGCTACAAGGCCCAATAAAAAGATGTATTTCAGTCTGTTCAGGGTTCCAAACTCAATGATGGCAACTAAACACGAGGGTTGCGCTCGTTGCGGGACTTAACCCAACACCGACATTCAGACCAAAAAGGTTAATACATTGATCAGGCCTGATGGACCAAATCAGGCCTGATGGAACAAAGAAGGCCCAAAACCCTGAATATTAATTAATTTCGTAATTAATTAATAAGGGAAAAATCAGCTATTAAGAAGAGTCCCAATAAGGACATAAATCCTTGTAGATTAGCCTTCAAGGGACCTAAAAGGATAAGGAATCAGTTTCCTACCACTTATGACTCCAAATTTCATTCTAATTCTGAGTCTTGACTACCAAGTCTCCTACACCAATTCTAATTCAAGGACTCCCAACATCAATATAAGGGGCCTCACCCCACAAATCAGAACTACGTTTTTTGACTTTATCATTGGCAATCAGCAAGGTACGTAGGCATCTTGTTAAGGCAGATCGAGTCACGAAACACAAGAGCAGTCAAATCGAGGCTCGAAACTCACGTTCCCTAGTAATAAATACAGCAATTATTATACTTTAGTTTTTGATCCATAACATATACATAAAATAATTAATAACTTTATAAATTCTTATAAAATTATATAACAATCCAAAAATTACCAGAAAATTACAATAATTATTTATACTTTATTCTGGACATATTAAATTAAAATACTCACATTTTATCACACATACACATTTAAATATCAACATCAATCATCAGATTATTCACCAAAAATCACATAATAATTATATAATAATTATTTATTGATAAAAATAATTACACGCTATATCCTAGATATTACATTAGACATGTCTTGCACAACAGACCCTGTAATCGGGGACAAATCTAGAAATTGCAGTATGTTAGAGCGAAATATTTTTCCGACATAACTAATATATTATTATAATTTACTATTTATTAAATAAAATATTAAAAGTTATTTTTAACAATTTTAATAACTTGAATTCACATGTCGAATTATTGTAAACATTATAATAGTTAGTATTATATTTGTAATATATATAAATATATATATATATATATTTGTTGGGGAGAATAATTATATATAACAATATTTTAATATTTAAATATAAAATTTTTCCATAAATTTTTATACTAACTCAATATTATACTGAAATTTGGGGGAAAATGCCCAAAATACCCATTTTTAAGGGGTGAGCTGCCCAATTTAACCATTCTCAAAAGTACCGACTTAAATACCCACTACAGACACTTCATTCAGCGGCGTATCTCCTTTCTTACTTGAAAATATAGGATTACAAATATAACGACGAAGTACAGAAGTATCCTCTTCAAGCTGCAATTTGTTTAGTGCGATTACTATTGTCATTAGCGTTCATTCTGCCGTACTTTGTCTAATTCTTCGATGTAAGTTGATGAATTTTGATCCTTGTTTATCCTTATTCTTTGATAAATTTATAAATTAGGGTTTTATTTGCTCATCTCTATCTAGTTTAGAGTATAGTCATTTGTTAAGTTGAATGTTTATTCGAAAATTGGATGCCGATTTACTGTTAATGTTATAGATAAGTAGTGGTTATTTGTATTAATAAATTAAGTGTTCTTTCAGCTGGGCATATATTGTGACCAACAAGTGTTTGATGATATGACCGTAAGAGAATAAGTTTAATTATTCTATGTAATATAGTACTTGAATAAGCGTCATTTGTGTATCTAAATTATGTGTATACCTTGCTCTCTCCTCTGGTGGGTTGAATAAATATGCACCGGGGCTCCTATTTACTCCTCCATTATCCAATTCTCATGCTCAATTCATGGTTCCAATTTAAGAACCATCGAGATTTTTAAAGTAAAGTGCTTGAAAATTTATCTATTGAGCTTACTCAAGGAACATAAGGTAATGTATAATTGTTACCTTGGTTGATGAAAATGGAACCAGGCTTAAGGTTTTCATGTGCTTGAACAATACTTAACTCAGTTGCTGTTACAATAGCTTCAAATGATTGTGGCACAAAGCCAAGAGAAGTTAATATGTAAACAACATATTGCAAATAACCCCCTGGACCAGCATGAGTATGTGTTCCACTGATTGCCACATTCTCTTCAGTATCCAAATTTGCATACCTTCAAAGAAATCAGCTAATTTAGGTTCCTGGGCTCTCCATATATTTCTAGCCAGAGAGATAATACTTTCGAAGTTAGAACTGCATTTGTTCTACTAGGCAAATATTTTATGCATCTCCAAAGAAATAGCATCATTGTTTATCCTCTTTTTTAATTAACGTTGATGGGCAGAAAATTCACACGTATACGCTAAGACAACTACATTTCTTCATATATAATTTTTACTTATTATGTTGCCTGTAGATTTTTGTTACATATTTTTCTTATGATATGTTGTGTAATTAACAGATTATGGAACCTACCAAGCCTTTTATGCATCCCGAGCCTAGAGATAATTCTGTCTTGCATTTACAAAAGGATCATAGGTCATCCATTGTGAGGGAGGTTGGAGGTGGTGATAGTCAGCGGTCACGACATCGCAATCCTAATAATGTCAAGTTCCCTCCTTTACATAAAAGAATGGTACCGATTCTACGTGATTTAAGTTTTGATGGCGTTTCTAGGTTGACGGGCATCCAAATTGATTGGAGTTTGATTACTGCTTTGATAGAGAGATGGCGACCAGAGACACATAATTTTCATTTTCCTATCGGAGAGTGTATGATATCATTACAGGATGTTAGTTGTCTTCTCGGCTTAAGGATTGATGGTGCAGCTGTTACAAGTTTTACTGCAGTTGAAGGTGGATGGGGGAAATTTGTTGAACATGTTTTTGGAGTATTTCCTTTCAAAGAAGATGAACTAGGGGAACAGGGAGTAGGGAAATCAGGTGGACCTCTTGTCGGTGGTAGGTTGAAGTTTAGTTGGTTGAATTCGATATTTCCTTCTCTTCCAGATGATGCTTCCAATTTACAGCTTAGGCGTTACACACAGTCCTACATATTACAGCTGATTGGTGGGGTCATGTTTACTGACCATTCTGGTGGATAGGTGCATTGCATGTACATTCCACTGATTGCGGATCTTGATTCATGTGCAAAATTATCTTGGGGCTCTGCTGTTCTTGCTTTCTTGTATAGAGATTTATGCAAGTCGTGTAGGAAAGAGAAAGATGAGAATGCTGGATGTCTTGTATTATTGCAGTTGTGGGCATGGAGTAGATTGCACACCTTGTCTCCTGTTCCTCGTGCCCCAAATTTAAGCAATCCTGAAATTTGGGGTGATCTTCCTGGACCATATGGTTTAAGGTAATTTTGTACTTCTAATGCTTAAATTAGAGTACTTCTAGTAATTTCAGAGAATCATTTTAATGTGCTTTATACATTTTCATGTGTTACATAAGTGGTGTGCTAGTCTATCGTTCATTGATAGTGGTTCACATGCATTAGCACATTTCCGTTTGTCGTTGGATGTTCTTGTAGATTCTCATTTTACATGGAAGCCATATTCTGATGAGATTCTTGCGGCACTACCTGATTCTTGTAGAGAAGGTAGTTCCATATGGAATTACCAGGGTCCTTTGATCTGTTTCTATATTGTGGAGCCACATCTTCCTGAGAGATGTGTACGTCAGTTTGGCATGATTCAGGCTATACCATCTCCTTGTACTTACTCAAATGATCTTCACAAAATTTATTTGAAGGGGAAGATAGACATTGATTGGGCTACGATACATCATGTTCATTTAGAACATTGGGATAGTAGAGTTCAACATGTATTTGTAGCAGATGTAGGTGATGGTGTGTCGCATGATTATTACCATTAGTATTCATCCATCACTCTACGATATATCACCCATATTGGTGGTGGTCATTGTTATACGGTATTTATAATTGAATATTTTTCATGCTACCTAGTGCTTTGTTTTACCGATCATTGACTTTTTATGCTTCTTTGCACAGATGGATTTATTGGATCACATCGAGTCGGTGTACAAGGGTGATATAGTCGGAGATATACCAACTATAATTGCTAATGCTAAACAGATTCTATTGGATACATTCTATTCAGGATACTATCAAGATTTTCCAATTGAAGACAGACGTGCTAAGGAAGTTGAGCTAAAAGGGAAGCCTAAACGAATTCCAAAAAGAAACCGTGCAAGGGTCAATCCTCCGCGGATGCGAGGAGTGCTGCCTAATGTTCATAGAGATATTCATATAGAGGAAGATATAGGGAATCATGAAGGCGGTGTGCATTTGGATGATGATAATGAGGCTGAAGTTGTGGATGAAGCAGCGGCATAGAAAGCAGCAAGAGCGGCAGAGGCAGCGGCAAAAGAGGCCAAGGATCTATCTTACTGTCCTAGATGGAATTTGTTGCCATCAAATGACTCCATATATATGTCACCTCCATGTGAGCAGACTGAACAAGCCGGTGGTAACCAAAGTCCTCCATTGTCACATCCTACATTCTTTTTATTCACGCAGTCCCAAGATCCATTAGCAACACAGTCTCATTTGGGAGTGAATCAACTACAAGCCTCAAAACATCAAGCTTCATTACAAGATCAACAACAACCTATGCAGACACCTGAGCACCAGCATCAACTACCAGTACAAACACCAGTTCAGCAGCAGAAGGTGCAACAACAGTTAGAGCTACAACAACCAGCCCAGCAGCAGCCAACACAACAGTCGGTGCTGCAACAGCCAACACTAAAACTGCCCATGCAAAAGCTGCGACTGCCAAAACTTCCAGCATAAAAGGTTCCACCTCAGAAACAACAAGCAAAGCAGCTGGCAACATATCAGCAACCAGCAGAACATGTGCAAGTGCAGCAATAACCAGCACAAGAGTTGCAAGCACCGCAGGAAGCACCTCGTGAGCAGCTGCATATGAAGCTGCGAGCTCGCAAGCATGCACCTCCAGGATGTGGGACCGCTGATAAAAAAGAGTTGGATACTTACAAATGACGGTGAGTCCTTTTGGTTGTCATACTTATACTAGTTATATGTGTATTCATTTGTATATGAATTTCAACTTTTTTAATTATGTTGTTTTTGTCTTATTTTTATAGGAACAAGGATTAACAACTCTTGGTTTTTGGCACTTGACATTGGAAATTTGCATAGGTGAGTTCTTTATGCATTGCATGGCTTTATAAAATTAAGTATATTTTTACAATTGTAGAGATGCACCTCTAGATATATGTTTTGTAAGCCGTATTTTACTAATAGATATATTTTATGCTTCTAAAAATAAACCCTAACAAAATTAGTAGAATGGTATGTGGGAAAATAAATAACCTTCATTCCTAATGATTTATTCTCTTCAAAAAAATTGAGAAAATATGAAAGTGGAAAGTTAATACTAATTTAGTAGGGGAAGCATATTAGTATAACATAAATATGTATGAGACCCACAAACAAAAAGACATTTAATTACAATTTAGAGAAGCCTACCTGCATAGTCCTTGTTCTCGATATAGGATTCAAAATATCCTCAGACTCTGATTCGCGCAATATAAGTCTAATATCTTCATCCGTAAAAAGCAAACCAAAAGCTTTAAGTTGTGCAAGCAAATGTGTCAATCCCCAATTGTAACAGTACCATTCTATAAGCATATTAGTGATTAGTTATGTTGCTGATTTATCTAATATAAGCATATTAGTGATTAGTTATGTTGTTGTTTTATGACATTTAGTTTCTAAATATTTTGTTTCCTCTTTTTATTTTTCCAGGAAAAATTATAGGCTTAACATGTTGCAGAAGATGATGAAGTATTGAAGAGAAAATGAATTCATTTTGACCCCACTTTGCAGATGTAATGTCAGAAACAATATAACAATATGATTTGGAATCTAAATTGATAACAGGGTACTTTTATCGAATAGCTTCTATGTTTTGGGTGTTTGTGGTTTTTTTCCCAATCTGTAAGAGACATATTAAGTTAAATTTGTAATGCGTTTAGACTCCATTTTGCACCATCTGATTCAACAACATTTATCTTATCAAATTAGGGTGTGTGGATAAAAAATAAGATTTTTGCAAAATATGACTAATAATATATACAACTTACTAATATTACACTGCCAACCTGCTTTTCTGAGAAAGGGTTTGGCTTATTTTTTCCCTTCTTCTTCACGGAAGGAACAGGTGGAATTGCACAACAATTTCCCATCTTTTTAAAATCCCAAAAAAATCAATACAACTATGAACAAAAAATCAAGAAAATTTAAGGTGGGAGAGCAATAAAGATAAAATTTTTTTTAAAATTCTTGATCCCCTTGTCCACCGACATGAATGAGTTTCTTAATGGCAACAACACTTCCATCCTTCAACTGAGCTCTATATACATCCCCAAAGCCAGAAAATAGTCCCCTGAATTTTCTATGTAAATAGTCAAAATAGTACCCTGAATTTTATAAATTTAGTGTTACTGCCCTTGCATTTTTCATAAACTCCATAAATTTCAATCACATAAAATCCAAATATCACAAATTTTAATCATAGCTACAATAAACTCCAACAATAATACTTGAAAATAAGGTTCAACATTTGCATTTAAAAATCATCAAAAGAAGCCAAGTAACTCTTGCATTTATAGAAAATAAGCCTTAATTGATAAATGTAAATTATCTTCTTCCATTGCTTGAACTTAGCTTTCTTTGCAAATCCATGGACATCGTCAATCTGTCAAGAAAAAAAATAAAAAAATTAAAAAGGAAGTTGTTTTATCTTAAATAGAAATCCTTGCAACATAGATATTCACCAGCTTGACAAGCAGAACTACACATCAAAGTAAACTATAAAATTAGAGGCATCTATAAAAATTAAAGACAGCATTATCCAGAATAAAAGGAAACTCGATAGAAGTAAAACATACCAATCAAAGTAAACTACAAAATACTAGATGAAGCTCCATTTCCTTTTCCTAGTGAACAAAAATCCATCTCGTTCTTATACCTTGTTGACTTCCGTCGCCCCGGTTTCTTTGGAATATCATCATCGGGCGTTAGTGTAGGAAAATCTCTCAATAAAGGCCATGCCTTCCTATCCGGTATTGCCTCAAACTGACCCCCATAAACCAGTTTTGCTTTTTCTAGCTTATACCAATCACTTACAAATCTTGTGTGTTGTAATCCAACATTAGCACAAGCAGCAAAAACATGAGAACAAGGGATCTGATATGTTTGCCACTTATTACATGTACAAGTGCCATCCTGTAGTCGAACAATTTGTTTTTTCCCTCCCTTCAAACCACGCTTCATTGTCACTACCTCAAACACCAAAATGATCCGATCAATTTTTGTCACGTGGTGCCCACTTGCACGTTCCTTCCACTTGTTCATAATTTTATTCGCATACTTAGTGAACTCGTTACCATCAACACCTTGTTTCTCGATCTCCACGCGACGTTGATCAAAATAGCTAACCACCTTATAATATAAGGCTTTAACTAATGCAGTTATTGGGAGCTTTCTTGCTTTTTTAATGGCATTATTCCAGCTCTCAGCTATATTTGTTGTCATGATCCCAAATCTTTTTCCTCCATCACAAGATAAAGCCGAGTGTTTAGGGTGTATCCCACTAAACCACTCGTCTGCTCTTGGCTCAAATGCCAATAATGATTTCCAATGTAAATTGAACTTGGCCTTTGTCAATTGGCTACACATTGCAACCACCCTTTCCTTCAAGCCATTCTGCTTAAATGCCTTTCCAAAATTAGCAGCCAAGTGTCTGACACAATATCGATGGTATCCATTTGGTTCACACCACCCTAAATTAGGATTATTCATAGCAGACATGATTCCTGAGTGCTTGTCAGAAATCACACAAATACATGTTCGTTGGCAGACAACCAACTTCTTCACTCTATCCATAAACCAACTCCAACTTGCAATATTTTCACTCTCAACAATAGCAAATGCCACTGGAAGAATGTGATGGAAGCCATCAACCGCGGTAGCAGTAAGCAAGACTCCACCATATTTACTATACAGATGTGTACCATCTATCTGCAACACTGGGATGCAATTAACAAATGCATCTATACAAGGCTTAAATGTCCAAAACACTCGCTTAAATATTGCCACCTAGCAAAATTTAGACAAAATAAAATTAGATAAGTTAAATCTATCAAAATATCAAACAATCTATGATACGTTCATTATAGAGACCACAAATTATCAAATAAACTGCCTCACAGAGCACAATTTTACTTCGTCATCTAACAGTTAATGTTTACGGTTCAACAATTCCCATTTGGGTATTATAAATATTCAGAAAGATAAATAAAAGGTATATCAACCCAAAACCTTAGGAACCAACCTCTAATTTAAGCTTAAACCCCAATTTAATAGTTTTTAATAATTTAGGGTTCACTAATTCCCAAATTGGGTTTTAGAAACTTCTACAAGATTATAATATATTATAAACGGTTTAGGGTTTAGGATGTAGGGTTTAGGGCCTTTAGGCCCTAAACCCTAGAGCCTAAACCCTAATTTAATCTAGGGTTTAGGGCCTTTAGGCCCTAAACCCTAGGAACCAAACTCTAATTTAAACTTCAACCCTAATTTAATAGTTTTTAATAATTTAGGGTTCACTAATTCCAAAATTGGGTTTTGGCCCTAAACCCTAGAGCCTAAACCCTAATTTAATCTAGGGTTTAGGGTCTTTAGGCCCTAAACCCTAGGAACCAAACTCTAATTTAAACTTCAACCCTAATTTTATATTTTTTAATAATTTAGGGTTTACTAATTCCAAAATTGGGTTTTAGAAACTACTACAAGACTATAATATATTGTAAACGGTTTAGGGTTTAGGGCCTAAACCCTAGGAACCAAACTCTAATTTACTCTTAGACCGTAATTTAAACAAGATTTATCACAATAGGTTGATGCCTAGAAGACTTTATAAGGATTGTATATGGTAAAATGATACCTCAAGTATAGGCATTTTAAGATCTTGCTCTTTGAAGTACCAATCCACCCGCGTGCCAGGATTAAATACTTGTAACGCATTCAGAAAAATAGGTAGCTGGCTGTATGATTGCTCCCACGATCCATACAACTTCATAGTCGCAATTTTTTTACCATCTTTAACTTTTTTTCTGAGGGTGTATAGCCAACTTCCTTCACGACTGCAGCCGTTAACACCTTCTCTGAGATATTTGGATCCACAGCAAGTAGGTTAATGATGATTTCAACAATGTGTGAAGAACTCAAATTGCAATGATCTTGTGTAATGGATTGATTTAAACATGTATGTGGACCCTCAATCTTCATAATCTCAAAGGAATCATGAATTTTCCTCTTTCGGGCTCTTAATCTCCACCGACAACCCTCGTTATTCTGTTTACATACAACTTCCCAAGTCATGGAATCAGATTTTAGCACCTTAATCTCCTGATGGTTTGCAATGTGAACCTTTCTGACCACATTCATTAAATTTTCTTTCGATTCAAACGTTCCCCCTTTTGCTAGTTCCGACGGATTATGAAGTTCACTTGCTTTTTTCAAACAATCCTCATCATCTGAGACAATCATTGATGAGCCATCGAAAGATTTATAATAAGGTATCTCATTATCTGTATAATCGCTGCTTGCTCTTGAGTAACCTTCACTATTAGCACTGCTCTTTAACAACGTCCTACTAGAACTCCCACTAGAAACATATCCCGTACTCCCTCGCACAATCTCTGAACTGTGGGTACTTGTAGTTTTTTCAGAACTTATACCAACGTTTGAGCAACTAACCAATTCCACAGCATATTGGCCTACATATGTTGGAACTTTTTCGATGTAAAGTTCCACCCTAACTTTACTCTCTGCATCTTCCAACGACTCAAACATGAACTCCAAATCATCATCATCAACAATTAAGACAACACCATACTTTCTACTTGTAGGATTCAGAAATCTACATAATATAATCAACCTAATTAACTTCGGATTTGTCGATAGCTTCCTATGCAAAATTGTAAGAAATTCTTCATATTTTATATTATATTGCAATTTCACAAAGCCAGTTACATATTTATCATATCCAATACCAACATTGCTATCATTAGTTATATTTTCATCACAATATAACCATCCCCAAACAAATTTAGAATTTGCATCCATATATGTAAATAGAAAAAAATTTCTTACAAACTGATGCAATTGAAATAAAAAATCTAGAATTTTGAGTACCTGATATGAAGAAAGGGAGTAAGCATTCGGATTATTTTGTTAAATGAGGGGCGCCTCATGAGACAGAAGAGTCCTCACTAGATAGAAAAGTAAGTTGTTGTGTTTTATTCGTAAAGGTAGGGCTTACATCAACGCGTATCATCGTGTATTTTTCGAAGACAACAGGCGTATCTGGTCAATAATTAACAAAAAAACCTGCATATCCATAGAATCCAAAATGATCTTTGGCGTATCAATATAATACGTATTAGCTATAGGCGTTACATCACTCGATACTTCTAGCACTGCGGCGTATCCAGGAGAATCTCACGGTCCAGGAGGCGTATCCACCGGATACTACATACAGAATAAACATCAGGGTAACGATTTAAAACTCTTTTAATCTGTAAGTAAAAGGAAGGCGTATCTAGTAGATGCGACTTACGGCCAGGCGTGTCAAGGGGATACGCAGGTTTGTAAGCTTAACAAAACCATTTTGAACACTTTCTTGGAATATGACAAGGAGCGGGCGTATCTCTTTGTTTTCACTCTTGCACAGGCGTATGACACTTATACGGAGTGGCCAAAGGCGTATGGACTGCGGCGTATCTAAGCACCGCAGCGTATCTAGGCGAGTCTATACTACGTTGTACAGAAAAATCTGCGTATCCAGTGAAACCAACATGATCTTTGGCGTATCAAAGTAATACGTATTACCTATAGGCGTTACATCAGTTTGCTTATCAGCTCCATTTTCTCAATTTTGGAGGCGCATCACTCGATACTTCTAGCACTGCAGTGTATTCAGGAGAAATTCACGATCCAGGAGGCGTATCCACCGGATACTACATACAGAATAAACATCAGTGTAACGATTTTAAACTTTTTTAATCTCTAAGTAAAAGGAAGGCGTATCTACTAGATGCTAGTTACGCACAGGCGTGTCAAGGGGATACACTTGGAATATGACAAGGAGCTGGCGTATCTCTTTGTTTTGACTCTTGCGCAGGCGTATGACACTTACAAGGAGTGGCGGAAGGCGTATGCGGTTAATTCTTCCTAACTGCCCAAGGCATGTAAATCTCATACGGAGATAGTGAAGGCGTATATAGTGTAAGCCCTAATTATTTTCTTCGTGTTCCTTCAAAAGCCCAATATGTCTGTGTTTCATTAGTTCTCTAGCGTATCCAGTAGATGCGTTTTAGGCATATGCGCATCCCGTGGGCATTTAGGGAGCCCCATCCCCCCCAATTTGGGGTGGGTTAAGCACCAAACTGTCACCCCTCGCCTCGGTCACTACTTATCATGATTCATCATAGCACAAACGCTCACGAGGAGAATCGAAAAAACGGTTCTATTGGGGTGCTGGTGCTCCATTAAGGCGAGTTAGTAAACCGCCTAACGCGTTTACAATTTTAGGGCCCCCAAATTTATTTTATTATTATATATATTTAAAGTTAAATGTGGTTTATTTTGAATAATTAATTTACAACAAAAAAGTTATTCAAATGCATTTTGTCATAAAATTAAATATTTATTTTATTTTAATAATTTATACTATTTTTTAACATTTAAGAAGGTGTTATTAGAAATATAGAAAAAAAAATTATAATCTTATTCTTAGAATTTAGAATAAGATCTGGCAAAAAAAAGAAAAAACAACTATAAGTTCAATGTTTTTAAATAAAAAACTATTATAAACACTTTAAAAAAAAGTTACGAATTTAAATTTCGATAGAAATATGTGCTCATTAATTATGTGCAAAAAAACTTAAAAGGAAGATAATTTCAAATATAAATCATTGAATCAGGCAATTTTAACTGATTTTAAAATAAAAACACAACATATTCATGAATTTCTCATTTTAATTATACATTATTATTTTACTACGTGAAGGTAAAAAATAAAATAAAGTTATAATTGAACACTTTTTCTTTTTGCTAACTATTAAAATACAAAAAAATTATAATTTTATTTTAATATTAAAGGCCCGGTCGTTGATTTTCTAAGGACTCAACTTCTAGCACCGGCCGGCGTTCTATCATCACATTATTACTAAAATAACATGATTATATAGTAAAGAATAAAAACAATACATAAACTGTAAACATTTAAATTATTAAATAGGATTTAGGTAATTTGTCTATTCTTATATCCATATAAACAGTATTCTGAAAATCGGCCGATTAATCGGAGTTCGGGCGGATCCTGTCTCGATTAATTGTTAATCGGGTCAAAGTACGGTTTTTTAGAAAATCGGTTAAAAGTCGGGCAGTTCGGGAAAAATCGGTCGAATCGGGTCAAAAATCGGTCAAATCGGTCAAAGTTTGAAATTATTAAAAAAATATTTTTTTAAAAAAAGTTAAAGTTTTTTAAAATAATAATTAACATGTAACATTTAATAATTAATAATAATAATATATTAATATATTGACTCTTTTACATACAGAAACAATCGTATATTCTTATATTCCTAAATCTTTCGTACAAATCCCTAATTGAATTATTCTCAAATCTCAACACTCAACTCACTTGCTTGATCGATTAACAGTCCTAAGGTATTCTAAATTTTTTCAACAATGATTACATCTCTCATATTTGTATTGTTTTGTCCTACCCTCACTCGATTTATTTTAAATCTTAAGATATTGAATTTTATCATTTAAACATCAATATTGAATTAATGATATGTGTTTTTACTTTTGTAAATCTTATGAAAGGTTAGGAACATTTAAATAGAATTATTTATTATTATTATTAAATAAATTATTTCCAATTAATGCTCCGATTAATCATTCTGATTAATTATCGATTATCCAATTAATCAGATAAAGTTCCTTCACAGAATAATCCCGATCAATCCCGATTTCCGCTTTTTAAAACAAAACACCGCATACAAGACAAATGTGCAGAACAATGATGTAATAACGTAATACACACTCTAAAGTTTCTTTCAACAATTAACATATAACTACAGGAATTAAGAAAATAATATCATTTGATAAAAAAAATAATAAGTTAAATCTATTCTTTTGATAAATAATTTAATTTAGATATAGTATTTCCACACAAAAGTATATCCATATATTTTCGAGGTTTACAGTGGTAAATAATTTATAAATAATAAATCATGTAAAATTTGAGAAATTGATTTAAAATGTCACTTTGGAGTGTAAAATGGTCTAAAATATCACTTCTTAAAATTATTATGATCCAAATTATCACTTCATCACATTAGATCGTGTAGCGTTTAAAAAATCACTCAAAATGTTATAGATTTTTGTTATTTTTTTTAATTTTCAATGTGCCAGACATTAGTTCACGTAACGTTTTGTGTAAGTTTATTTTTTTTCTTATCTTGAACTTCTTATGGTGTATTATTTAGAAGTTCGGAAACATTATTTAATGTCACGTTTTCGATATTTTTTTAATTAATATTTTTAAAACTTAAGATTATGTGATTATTTAACAAATTTTAACATTTATGATTCACCAATCCTTTTTGGGTTTTAAAAATATTAAAATATATATATATATATATATATATATATATATATATATATATATTACACTGATTTAGAGTTTAGGGTTTATGGTTTTAGAGCCTAAACCCTAACTTCCTAAATCCTATTAACCAAAAATGTAAATTTTAAATTTAAAAGTGTAACTTAATTTAATAACATTTAATATTTTAGGCTTTACCAATCCCCTTTTGGGTTTAGAAACAATTTAAATAATTTTTTAGTATTTTAGGAATCAACAATTTTTTATTTGAGGTAAAAAAATATTTTTTTAAAAAAATTTATATGTGTAAAACGTTTAAATAAAGTAGAGTTTTGGTGTCAACACGCTACATAATGTAGTGTTTGGTTTCAAAACTCAACTTAATATCACATTTTGCACATTTTAATAAAAAAAATTAAAGATGCATAACGCTACACGATATAGCGTTTTGGACTTTTTACCCCTACACGATATAGTATTTTGAGATGACATTTTTGGACCATTATTTTTAGAAGTGGTATTTTGGTTCATTTTTAAGTCCAAAATGATATTTAGGGTCATCACATGTAAAATTTTGTACTTAACTTTTCAATATATGACCTTCATACGAAAATTTTGAGTTCCAGCTGACGTGCGATTTTAAAATTATCGTGAATCAACTATTATTAACTTATCAGTACCTCAGTTCCGTTGAATAATATACGTTTACTATTTACACGTATTTTGAGACTTTTATAAAGTATAATTTCATATTATTTTAAAAAAAAAATTATTGTGGAATTTTATTTTAAATAAATATTGAAAAACGTATCAAAAGATATGTATAGAATTTAATGGGTCAGAAGGCGTAACCATTATCAATTCTTATACAAAAAGGAATTTAAATTGCTAATGGGAAGATGTAAGATGTTTGTAGGGTCCACAAAGTTTTTAAATCAAAATAAGCAAGTTATAAAGGGAGGTTTGAAACCGCCCCCGGACAGAGAAGTACAAAAAAGCGCGTCACAAACCCAGAACCACAAGAAAGAAGCAATGGATAAATCTTCAACAACACTGTTGATGTTGGTAGCTTCATCATCAGCTGTCTTAATTCTCTTTCTATGTATAGCCATCTATGTAAGTAATCAACCTCAACTCCGGAGCATCTGCCTTTATTTTTCCTCACATCCGATTCTTGCTCTTAATCTCCTTATTCTCCTCATCATCTTCTCCTCTCGCTTCTTCGCGATATCTCGAAACAACAATTCTGTCGATGATCGCGATGAATTGCTGTTACCACAGAGAATCATTCCATTGAGCCCTAATTCTCAAGGTATGATTTATTAACGGCTACTTTTTGGTGTTTTTTTGCTTCTTTTTATTACTATTCTTTTTTGGCAACTGAATTGTCCAACAATGTGAATCTATCAGCATCCGTACTGTGAGTAAATAAATTAGTGTCTAGTTGAAATTAAAAATTATCCATCTATGCAAAAGAATTATGTTCTGCAATACCAGTAGTTTATTCCTACTTGATCAAATTTATATATCTTCCCAGTTAAGGATATTAACAGTAAAAAATTATCCGAATCGACGAGATCTCTAATATTGTTGAGCGTCCAGGGCTGATAGCCTTATACATTAATAATAATGTACTTGTATGGTTACAGATGCATCAACAGAAAGAGTAGCAGAAGCACAAAGGAGCAAGACAAAAAAGCTAGGGGCATTGAAGAACACAACAAAGGAAGGTAGTCACCTGAGGCAACTTAAACACTCCAATGTAACAACAGAGGATAACTTAAGACCACCGGAGATATTGACACAACGCATGAAAGACGAGGCCACAAGCTCTGCAACCTCGTCCTTGTCAAGTGCAAAGTTGAGAAAGGAAGTATCTCTAAGCAAGGAGGAAGTGAACAGGAGAGTGGAAAGGTTTATTAGGAAGTTTAATGATGACTAGTATTTTGTAACATATTTAACTTGAAAGTATTTTGTAGAAAGCAGTATCAAAGGATACAACATTTAAATTTATCGTTTTCAAAACCTGCAAACGAAATTCAGTCACCGTTAATTTACTGCCCAAACACCATCAGTCTGCAGTCTTAATACAATATAGTTACTCGAATATATAATCTGTCATATAGGAAAAACTATTCGGGTTTGGCAACAAAATTACTTCAACTGTAACATGACTCCGCATAATGCGTCCCCTTATGTACACATCTAGTGATTCGGATAAATGAACACCACCAGCAATGCTACTTTCTTTCAACAGTCATTACATGCTCTGATTGTCTTTCACGAAAGACATTGCAACGCTGCTTTTAACTTTTAGCTTCTGATAATATCAGAAGTTGCTCAGATTCATCTTTCTAGTGACTACTGCCATTATTGGCAAAATCATTGCTGCAATTTTCTTCACCAACTTTGGTGGGAGATGGCTGAGAGACTGTTGAATTTCCTCCTGAGCGTGATATCTTCTTCAACTTAAGAAGCCCTTCAGTACTATCTTGGAGCACCCTAGTTATGCTACCAGATTTAAGCACAGGTGACACTTCTTCCTCTCGTTCTGGCTGTATATTGAGGTCGAGCTGATTAGATGATTTCTTCTTGAATTGTTCAATGTTGGAACCCTCACCGATCACTAAATTATGGCTAGAACTGCTATTTCCAGCATCACAAAACATCTGGATATCCTCATCGCCTGACTGTTCAGGCTGTTGTAGCTTTTGGCGTGCAGTTTCAGCTTTCTCCGATTGTTTTATCTCCCTTCGCAACATCAGGGTTTTAAAACGGCGTTTTACTGTCATGCAAAGATTACATGTACATGTTTGCTTGTGCTTGTGGCCCTTCCCACTTGGAGGTTGTATGCAAACTATGCAGGAGCAACCAGGTCTATGACGAGGGTGTTTTGTTGTTGTATGCAATGATGATGACACATAGGCATCTCCATCTTCCTGGATAGCAACGTTAGCAAGTGCGTCTAGCCCTTCTAAAGCCTCAAGCGAATCTGGATCCTCTTTGGCAGCCTTAATGTTCATAGCTTCACCTGCTTGACAACAATTTCATCAATTAATAAGGGATGAAACCAGTCTTGCAATGTTTTTACTATAAAGAATCTACTACTTAACACTGACTATGTTATGGGGAGAAACTAGAACAAGTATGAAATCACGTACGCATCTATTGCACGGCCACACTCATCTTTCAACCACCAGTGTATATTAACAAAGCCAAGATAATGCAAAGAAAAACATATGCATGTTCAAGCAAGCAGTACATACCTATATTGCTAGATGGTAGCAGATCTTCGAGCTCGTCAAGTGTTAATTCTTGATCGACAGAACAAAGAGATCTGACAGTTAACATGGAGTACAGTAAACATGAAGTACAGTAAACATATAAAATCATTTCCAATTTGCTCACTGACAGAGGCAACAAGAATAAAGGACAGAAAGTAATTATGCAATGCATTTCCACTGTACATACATCTACATATATTCTAAAAACCAAAAAATAAAATGGTCACGTCATAATAAGAAGCCAGTTACAAATTTATCTTCGACATCACTGCTGTGTAGAGGCCCATGCTTCACATATGCCCGCTCCAGACTTAAAAAAAATTCCCATATCCCCGCTCCGTTTAGTGCCGAACAAAGCGGAGATCGGATCGAGGTTGGGGGGCTATAGCCCAGTTCTCTTGAAGCAAAAGAAAAGGGAGTACTAGCATATCACTCGCACAGTAATGAAAATCTTTTTATGATTTAGAAACTGTAGCCAAAGATAATTGCATAAAGCCAAGTGGGGATCATTACTGTGTCAAATTCTTGATTCTACAGGAAAATAGGTATAAACTAAACAGCTGAAGCTCAAATTTTTGCGGACATATCCAAACTAACTTTGATAGACTAATAACAAATGAAAGTAACACAAATAGAACCAACATTTATTAAATTTAAGAAAGCATCGATCATTTTAGATCATTAATGTTCATAGAAAACACAGCAAGAAAAGATAAATAAGTACATAACCCACACCAACTACATCTGGTATAAAGGAAAACTTATTAATGTATATATATCACACCAGCAATGAAACATTTGATGCTGAGCTCAAAAACCAGTTATGTGTATGGAAAATTCATTCTGAGTCCAAAAAAGTTAAATAAAAATTAACACAATGCAGAATGAAATTCAAAATAGTAGTTGGGCTCGCTTCAACTTATAGAATGCTTAAAGTAACAGACATATTGATCACTAAAGTTTGTTCAATCAATATGAGCTTATTGATAGAAATGTATATAATATAACCAAAGCAGCACTACCCGGTGCGCCTCTAGAAAGATTAGAAGTGATCAGAGCTATATTTAGGAAATCTACTCCTTGAAGCAAGCTACAACAATACTTGTTTACAAGGTGACTATAACCTCCGGACTATTTACATTTTTTTTGCTAAATGACTATTTACAGTTTGTACTATCTTTTCCATGCTAAATACCTCAGAAACATTTTTTTATGGAGTAGTTTCAATCACTTTTTGGAGTAGGGGAAAATACCAGATCCCACCATCTCCCAGGTATTATTAATCCCATGGAAAGGAAATGGGAGATATGGGATAGTTAGGGTCCATGGGGTTGAACGGTAATTGACAATTAGAGCAGAGACGCCAAAGTCTGGGGATTAATCCCGTTAAACAAACATTGCCTAGGGGAGAAACTCATTTATGTAAGACACTCATTTTTGTGCCACAATTACTTTGAGACACGAACATCGAGACTAGAGGCTGAATGCAGTTGGCTGATTAAGTTAGTGCAGTATGTAGAGTACAGAGCTTATGCATTAATGCTTTATTAGGCAGTAATAGGTGTCAAAATGTCGATTAAATTTCACTTGTACAAGTATACATGTTCCAACAGAGAAGAGATAGGCCTATACCGTTTGGGATCCCATACATTTTCGGAGCACGTCCACCTGGACGGGAAAGTAGCATAGCCTGGCACTTTCCGCCATTTAAAACAGTCCTCGCACTGCACCCATTGTATGATTTCTCTGGACACAAAAACACATGGCATTGACTTTCAGTAGCAAAAGAATATATTAAACCGCAAGTCCAGCAATGTGAAAACTTCAGCTACAATAAACTGAAGGTTCCAAAATGAGTGGGATGGAGGGAATACGATACATGCACATATACGCATGGAATTCATTGATAAAATTGAATATATAGCTGCACGCATATACTCTATAATCACCATTATGATTTCTATACTTGAACAAGCACATCAACCTATAAAATACTTTTGAAGCACCGATATGACCCCAAAAGGGAGGAAAATATAGGAGGTATCAAAACATATGATTGTGGTAATTGGAAGCAGAAAGCCGACAAGATAAAACAGCTAATGGAACAGACTTCTGCTTTATCCCGACAGAAAATACAAAATACTATAATCCGATGGAGGCTAATCCCCACATATAATTATATAAACTGCTTCAAATATAAGCACATAAGGACTTACCCCGCATTATTTGTTGCTACAATAGTCGGCCTTCCTATAATTGGTGGCTCCTGTGAAGCAAACAAATTTCAATTCAATATCAAAACAGCCAGAAAAAATGCTTTGACTAGATATGCCCAACAGAAAAATATATATATATATATATATATATATGTATATAGATCTATATATAGATAGATAGATAGATAGATAGATAGATAGATATGAGAACTAGCATGTTTTTTGTATTCATGTAACTTTAATTTAAAAATATTTTGCATATAGACATATTGAATGTGTGCTTGAATACATGTGTACATTCTATAAAAGGTCAAAGCACACCAGCATAAGTAAAGTTTCGCTGTCTACTACATTTTCTGTTTTATATTATATTATTTTTATTACTTAAACATTTCTTATGCTCCATAGCAATTTAGAAAGTGTCAAAAAAATTAAATATTGTAATGCCTGCAAAGAGCATGCTTGTTACACATCCCATAAGAATCTCCATTTCTACACAAATTCTTTACAAAGACTTTGCTAGATTTTTAGTGGTAAGAGAAACAGAAGGGAGTTGAAATAAAGGAAGATAGGAATGGCTCACAAGTGCTGTTACCTCAAATTCTTCAATTTCATAGCCGTCAATCACCACAATCTTGGGGACATCGTTCGGGGGAGGATGAAACAATCCTTGGGCCTGTTCCCAAGTGAGCTTCAACTCTATCATATCTTCGGTTTCCATTCGTAGCCTTTTACTCTTTGAACCTAAGATACTGTTCTTTCTCTTAATACCAATATCTGGTTTAGCTGCAGGCTGTACCTTCGCATCACACTTGTTTTCAACAACCTTGTAACTTTTTCTTGCCGAGTCTGCTAAGTTTACCTTGTTCACTGCCAAAATGCTAGATGATACTGATTTTTTATTTGAATAATGCTGAGGTGTAACAACTTCACCAGATTTACTTTTCTTTGCAATAGCATCTCCGCGTGCAGAAGCTTTATCACGTGCATTTTTAACCGGTTCTTTTTTCTGAGAATTAAAAACAGAGGTAAGATGTAATGACAAATATTTCAAGAACCTATAGAAACTAGGAAATTTATTTAATTAAATATCATGCTGAGACACAAAATAAAAGAAGCATCTGCCAAATGAAGCGAAACTTCTAGGTTGCGAAAACAATCGCTGAGTGAACTGGGACTCAGAATATTAAAACTTTCACAGCAGAGATATATAGAGTAAATTCAGACACGTTCTATTTAAATTGGTGCGTAATTGGGGAGAAGACACCAAAAGAAATCTTGACTATATTATTGAAATTTCTGCATTATATCCATCACCTCTGGTCTTTACTAGTGTAGAGTCCTTGCAATACAAATAGACGGTCATTCCTTCCTCTCACAAACTTAATTATAATATTTTTCTGATATAATTAACTACTCCTGTCCAATCCCTTTCCCCCTCTTGCCCCCTCGTTTCCTTCAAAGATCTCATTCCAATTTCCACCCCCCCCAATTTACTGGTGTTTTTTAAGTTAATCATGACACCGAGTCGAGCCAAGTTGCTTTACTGTAAAGTGTAAAGAAGACTTGTTTCCTGACTTGTACTTTTAAGTCAATTAATAGTCAAACAATATATTAATATTTATATCTGCGTACATAAAATTTATTTTATCATATTTGGACACAATAATGTCATAATTATTTTATAAAAAAAACTAAGAGAAAAATTATCATTTATATGAATTGATTTATAATACAGTTTTCGAAAATTATACTCCCTCAATCCCCCTGGGTAGTTTACATTGGGGACGGGGAATCGGCACGCATTTTAATGCTCCCGTAAAACATGGTTCCCTAAATAATTTTAAATATTTTTTTCTTTTAAATAAAAATATAATGTTTAAACTTTTATACAGAAAAGAAAATTCTAAAAATAAATTATAGAACTATATTTTATAGTAGCATAAGATGCGTGCCAAGCATGAGAAAAAAGTATCTAAAGAATCCAGTGGGATGGAGGCAGTAATATATATTAAATCAATTTGCATACATTGTTTGAGAAGAGATAATGTTCTGAGTATATAGTTCATTCGTCAGTTTCCGAAAACAGGCCAGCCAGCAAATAAAAAAATGAAATTACGTGGGCCCAATCAAAAAATAATTAACAGCCCCAGTAGGGTACAGAGAAAATTTACTTGTATACATAGTCAAAAGGCTCAAGTCTCTAGCTGCCGAGAAGAGCAGCCGACAACATTTCCACCAAGGAAAAACTGCTTCTAGAAATTTTTTGTCGAGAGTTTTGTCGAGAAAGTGGAAAATGATAATATTTCATATGTTGTAAACTTGTAATCCTGGTTTATGGTTAAGGTTCCAGTTAAAACCCATTATTGTTCAAGGCACATAATTCATCAAAAAGACTAGTTCCAAAATCCAACCGAGACCATAGTGTTTTTGTGTGGTTACTGTAGGCAAACATTGAACACAGCCTTTATATTCGTAGAGCAAAATAAGTACTATCGGTCACCTATATAGGGAAACACAATGTTGTATGCATCACTGAGCTCAAAGATTACTAGTAATAGTTATATTGGAATTGTAATGCCATGGTAGGACTCAATTTACTAAAATGGTAGTTTCAGATATATTTTACTCTTTAAGTACATATATCTATTAAATAACAAATAACCTTGGCAATTTTATAAGATTACATTCAACTTAATAAATTGAATTTTAACCATGAAAGGCACTGGCAGGTAAGTTCTATAATATAGGATTACGTCTAGATTTAACTTTACAATCCATTTAATAACATAACATAAACACTTACCACACATATTACGATGTTAAAATATAAAACATTACATGAGGATTCCTATTAAATGTTACTAAATCACCTGATCTGATGCCGTGCAAGTCTTCCTGCAACCCATGACCAACTTTCCATGAGGATTCCTATTAAATGTTACTGAACAAATAACATAATTAGGTCCCTTAGAAAAAGCATCAAAAACTCAAATCAAATATATGAACCTGTTGAAAGGATAGTTGAAAAACAGAAAGAGGGACAATGATATGTTTTATGAGATGAATGAGCACAAGCACCGACATGAGTTTATAGAAAGAGTAGGGGACAATTGAACCAGAGTAAGAGCAAAACAAGTCTAACCAACACTAAAATTTCTAATAGAAAAATCCAATGCAAAGGCATAAATAGGAAAATAAAGGACAAAATATACACCCTATAATAACCTTTAGAGCATTTAATGTCTTACTTGTATCGCCTGCACGCAGTTGCATAGACTGAATACAGGGACTGACCCCCTCTAAAACATACATCCTGCTATTATTATTGGGCCAAAATCGAAACTGAAATACCCACTCCTGGCCTTTTAAATCTTGTACAGGAAGAGGTATTCCTTCAGGATTAGAAATAGGAGGAAGATAGACCTGCAAAAGAGATAGAATGAGCACGGTGGTAACACCAACCAGATATGTTTCATCCAATCTTGGTTGAGCCTAAACTCTAGTAAATATGACGTACGTAAGCATTTCCATAGCGTGTGGATCTGTTCCTCGGATAATTATGAAAATAACACAAAGGAAGTTCCTTACTGATAATTTGCATGCATGGTTGGCCATTAAGAATAAAATAGAAAAATCAGTTATAAAAGGGGAACATCACACATTCTAACGACATAAACTATAATAACAAATTTAAAAAGAAATAAGTAAACAATAACAAAAAAAAACTGCATCAACCACATACGCATTACTTGCATAATAATAAGCCAAAACAAATACCTGCATAATAATATGCCAAAATAAACACTAAAGAACTTGGGAGACAAAAATTACTCTGGCAGAACCATCGAGTGAATTTGCAATTCATATATATAAGACACTTGTACAGTGGTTTTGCTTTATGTACTTAACTCCTGTTTTTATACTTAGGTAATTTACCATGTCGTCACTCCCAACTAATGCAACTCACCATGTCAGACAGCAATGTTTTGACATTAATTGTTACAAGACATTTAGCTGGAAGGCAATTTATGATCATTCACGGTATGTATGCTCCAAAAATGTTATAATCTCAAAATTGTTATAGGAAGCAAAAGATACTCCCACACAACTCACTGAAGAATTCTTTTTTTTCATATTGTTTCATTTCAGTTTCATTTATACATTTAGCTCATAGATTATATAGCAACCCAGATTTGGTTCTCTCGACACCACTGCCCTAGAGGCCTGGAAAACTTCAACCTATGAAGTATAGACAACTTCAACCTATGAAGTATGAAGTATATAAACAGCTTATATAAAGATATTGCCAAAGGAAAAGGATATTGTTTTCTAGATAAAGCTGGTGACAATCTAGAAGTTGAATGAAAAATAAACCAAGCAAACTTCATCTGATATACGATGTGTAGCCGATAGGAATACGAGTGCAATATTTCTAAATTAACGACGTTGTCAACTTAATAAGATATAAATATTTAAACATTAGAAACTCTGCACCAGTAAATTAAGTAAAATAAACTACAAATTCACCTCTGCACATTTTTTTGGAAGAACTAGACGCCCTATCTTCCCAGCATCACTAGCAGTTAGCACCTTTTCAAACAATGGCGTAATTACAGAGTTTGAGCTACGATCTGATTAAGGACCACATAAGATGCTGCTTAACTACATATAGCAAAATAATAAAGATCGCATGTATAGTTTGTCTACCCCAATATGACAGTAATGTAATTTTTGCACTTATACTCCCTGGTCTAAAACGAATGTTATGAACCATTCTGTAGCTACCAAGCCCACAGCTACAGAAAAATATGACATCTAGCGAAGATCCGGCAATTCATCTACCGCAATTATGATATAATTTCCTGCAAAGAAACGTGCTACACTAACCTTAAAATTGCAAAAACTTCTATTGGAAGACGATCCTAGGTAACTGCTAGATTTCCATCATCCATAAATTTAACAAACATGGGCTTCGTAGCTGCCACATTGTTCTTAGCACATTTTCTAGAGACCAAAACTCCCTCTATAATTATATATATGTATATATCAGATCAAATTGGTTTTAAAATGTATAACATATATCAGGCTATAGAAAAAAAAATCATTTTGCGTTGTACATGTATTTAGTGTAACCATATTAAGCAAATTAATATAAGGATACTCTCCTGAGATTTGTTGTAGCTCCTGGTCACTTATTTTTGGCCAGTACCGTGGAAGTAACTGGTTCCGATCTCGAGGCCTTCCATTGTGGGCTTCACCAGATGAGTCAACTCCACTATAATTCGCTGCTGCGGGCGGAGCCGCCAGTGGTTGTGCATGACTTACAGAAATGCTGGACTGCTCCACCATTTCACTTTTGGATGCAGGAATCAATGTCAGGTCAGGATGGGGACTAGAAGGTTCATTTTTCAACATAGCACTTTGAAGGTTATCATTTACATATGGACTCTGTTGCTCCTCACACTTGCTTCCTGAGATATAAATCAGAAATTAACAGTTTAGGACAACTCCCCAAATTGGATAACAGGCTATGATGCACAAAAACCCAAGTTTTCCCAAGTGTAATTTATATTATTATTTTAAAGCACTAATGTTTGTATAGGGGAAGGCATGTACCAGATGAACCATTCTCTAATATATGTGAAGCACCACCCTTTAGACTTCCATTTATTAGTCTTCCAGAATAGACCAGATTTTCTTTTTTATCCACAGAGAAGTCGGACAATTTTTTACTGCCGAGGAGTTTATCAACGCCCGTAGGCATGTCAAATTCCATAGGCATCTTCGGATGCAATTCCGGATTGAATAAACTAGGTGCTTGACGCCAAGGCACGGGACCTGATGCAGCAATGGAACTCCAATTTTTTACAGAAAGATCTTTGATTCTCTCGGGCAGACCAGGTAATAGAAGTGAAGGTGGTGGCCATGCAGGATTGGGGGTCTGAAACAGAACATAAAATTAAAACTGGTATTAGTAGTCAAGTAGCTTCTCTATATAATCCGGTTCATCACTTTAGTATGTTTAGGACAACTTCCAATTGGCTAAAGTTGTGTTTGAGTATCTGGGCACAATAGACGAATTTCAAAACTAAGTATATCAGACACTTTTACTTACAAGTTGAAAATTCAAAATTAAGTCAAAATTAAGTCAGACACCTTTTAAAAAACTAAAAGATGCCCTATGACCGTAGAAAATTCAAAATTAAGTCAAAATGGTTGTAAATCCATGAACTACTTAAAAAATTAGTTCTTATAGTCACTAGTGAGTGCCAAAGAATACTACTCATATCGTCTAATGTAGGATATTGCTCCACTGGCACTTAGAAACCTAACCACTGCAACTATGGGAGTGACGGAGTGTGATAGTGATACCGACTAAAGTTGAGCTACTTAATAAAACCATCCAAATTTAGATAACTATCGTTTGCCATCAAGCAATGTCTACTTAGGAAGATAATCAAACTCTTTTCAAATCAAAGTCAAGTTTGCTTGACATTTTTAATAGACGTGACCAGGCCTAGAGTCAATTGTCCCATTTAAACTTTAAAAGGTATCACAAAATTCATTAGAAAATCTAGCCACACCACAACTCACAAGGCATGACACACTTAAAATCAGGTACAATGCAAACCCAACATTTCAATAGTATCCCGACAAGCAACAGTTCCCAAAAAAAACAGAAGCATACCAAGATGAAACTTTTCTTTGTGCACGTTATACATTCGATTCCTCCAGCATCCAATAGAACAAACATATGAAATGAAACGATACATCCACAGTGTATTTGCTGCAAATAAATTGACTGTTACAAGACTAGGTTTTCAGATATAAGATTTAATTTAAACCATATATTACAACATTTCCTAAGGTATTGCTGAATTTATATAATGTAACAAAGGAACTCATCTGACCTTCCCGCATGACTCACAAGACCTCCATCCAGAAGCATTCAAGTGAAAGGACTCACAGAAGTTCCCTTCTTCAAAAGCAATACTGAAATGAAGAGAACAGCTATCGAGCTAAGAGATCAAAGAGAAAAGTTGAGAAGTGACAATTCATGATATAGTACAATACTTACATTAGACAAGGACTGCATAGGGGGTGGATCTACCTTGAAAGGAAATACAATAGACAGGGACTACATTGATATATATAAATACTGAATTAGATCTCTTCTTAAGTAGTGGTTTTTCCGCGTTTAATCGACCCAAACTTTGTGTTATTCTTGTTTTTATTCGGCAAGTCATTGTTTAAAAAGTTGTCCTGCGTCATTGCTATTATAAAACTGTTTATTATAATTGAGATCGTTTTCTTTTTATAGGTTGCATGATGCATCCAATCATACTTTCCACTTTTGCAGTTTAGTCACCCTACGGCTACTAGATTAATCTGGGATTAAATCACCCAGACATGCTTTATTTTTACTGTTAAGTGTTATCCTACTTTAAACCTTATCTCCTCATCAAGCTACTCATAGACTTAAATTTCCGTTAAACTTTTTAGCACTTACACCCGTGTCAACTAAACATGAAATGATGTGGTTAAGTTAGATCCCTCGTGTACAAAGTAACTAAACACTTCACCTTGGAGCAATCTAGTTTGAAATGATTTACAAGTCCTCACAACAACTTGGTTTAGGGAGTGATGTCCGTAACGACTAATTTCATTTTATCCTTTTTATTTATGCTATTTAATTAAAACTGTAAATATGTAATTATAGTGTCCGTGTGTATGTTTTGTTGGCAAAAACAATATTTTAAAATGTAGAATGATTAAAAATTTGGTATAATTTAACAATGTTAGTGTATAATTTAACAATGTTAGTGTGTCGAATTGTACAACTGCAATCAATATAAACGAATGGATTCGCACCCGTGGAAACCATACTGAGTCTAGTTACAATAGGTTGCAATTTGATGTTTAAAATTCTTGGACAATACTAATCTCCTAATTGTTTTCTTGTATACAACTTGTAATAAACTTCTCTCTAAACCATCTAAACCAGAAAAGAATGAAGAAAGTACAACTAAGAAACTAAATCGGATAAAAATGTTCTTAAGTACATATTGGGAGAATTATACGAGTACATAGTGTATTTAAATGGTACATATTAAACTGTTAAAGAGTACAAGATCATATTTGGGCAGTTCTCTGACACCTCAAGATTTTAGATGGATCGGTAACTTAACAGGACTTGAACCAGAGACTCGGGTTCGAGCTCTCCCACCTCCATTTATTTAATTTAAATAATTGTTAGTGGTATGGGTATTGGTATTGGTTACGGTTATATTTGTTATTGTCAATCGTGCATGTCAATTTTTTATTCATTCAGGGCGCTCGGCAGTGGTATGGGTATTGGTTATATTTGTTGTTGTCAATTGTAGCGTAACGTATCATACGATTGAGGGGGAGTGTTAAAAAGTATAAGATCATGTTCGGGTCTTCGGGCCTTCCTCTGATACCTTAAGGTTTTAGTACGACTCGTTACTTAACAGTACAATTGCAATTTTTTAATTAAGTTGTGCTTTGTATCTCACCTAAGTTAGGTGAGTACGTACTTAACAGTATCAAGCTCAACAAATTTTACATTTCCCTATATGTGCAAGCATGCATTTGAGCATTTCTATTTAAGAAAGGCATGTACTTAATATTAGTAAAACAAATAAAAACAAGTGAAACGATAGAGAAATGTAGATTAACCGCAGAAAATTCACGTCTAAGATGATCCAACCGAAAAAGAATCACAACCTAGAATTTCTCAACCGAATTTCTCAACCGCAGAAGAGGAGTTTGTTAGGATCGCAATTCATAATAAGAGAAGTAAAATCTCAGTATCAATAATACCTGAAATTATATAAATAACAATAACTTGGAAGCCAAGTAATTTCTTGTAAACTAAAAAATCTATTATATTATTACCTAATGTCAGTGGAAACAGCTTATACTCAATCATTGCCTAGCTTGTCAAGTGATTCATATTTACGATCTCATATTTGCGGTTCTTCTTTCAGGCTTTGATGATTCTGGTGACAAATATTTTGGTTGTATGTAAAATCTGAGTTAAACATAAGGTGATGTTTCTTGTAGTTTTTGTAGGTTCGGTATCGATTGGTGTAAAGTGATTGAAACTTGTTGCATATCGAATCTACAATTTCACATTCGTGTTAAAGTGTCATCACAATATTTGTTAGATACATGTTGACAACATGTAGTTAACAAATATAAGTATGTTATTATTATGAATGAGGTATGTATTTTAGAATATAGTAATATATATATAAAGTGCTATGACTAATGAAAGGAAACAAATCCTTTATTTTATTCCACTACTATAATCTTCCTAGCATATAATATAATTATTAATAACACACAATTATATCTAATAATAATTTCATATAAATACAAACTACCACTTTAATTCTTAGTTTGGCATCAGTTCTGCTCTCCAAAATTAGAAGTTGTTTCATATAAGGACCTAAGGGAATGTGTCAAGACTTCGATAATATTTATATCTAGCAAAATGAAGATCATAAACATCACATATATGTCCCACATTAATTAGTAACACTGAGTTTGAAATATTTAAATAAGATAAAAAAATCAAAAATATTTTAATTTATAATAGAATATTAAATATGTTAAAGACAATATTCTAATTCTACTAAAGATATCCATGATTCATAATCCATTTAGTTAAATGCTAAACAATATTAGTTAAACTTAAAAAATATTATTGTATAATTATGTGTAGAAATATTTTAAAAAAAAATTATTTATTTTCATATTTTAGTTAAAATATTACTATCTAATTATTTGAACTATAATACTTCAGAGATAAATTAAAATTTAACTTAACATATAACATATTTTCCAGGATATGACACGATTTTAAAGTATTCTTTATACAAAATATATATTCATTAAAATCCGTTTTTTTTTTCTTTTTGTGCGTTTGAATTTGGATGAAAAGGAAAATATTGACCACTGAATTATAATATTAATTTAAAACAATCTCTAACCTAAAACCAAAACAGAGACGTTCTTAGCTAGCAGGTTCAGTTTGTAATATATGTAGTAACAAATATGGGATTCTAGTAGGATTCTAATGAAAAAGAAATTTAGAATTGAAATTGCAATTCTAGTAGGATTATTACAGGAATTTCTAAAAGAAATAATACATAAAAAGGGGTGAAACTATATATGGTACAATACAAACATATCACTGAAAGGGGATTTGTTTTTTACTAAAGAATATTAATTATTGAGTTTCTTAAATTAAATTTGTAAAATTTAAACAATGAAAAAAAAAAAATGAAAAGCAATAAAATAAATATTGTGTGACTAACAGACTTTATTACAAAAAACATAAAATAGAAATAATATTTATCGGCTGAAAGGAGTCTCTTCCTACTAGAAAGTAGAAAATAAAAACTTCATTAGAACAGAAATGAAAATTAAACATTAATAAATTTGTAGTTGGGTATTTTTTAGCTCTAGAACCATACAAGTATCCAAGACTGAGAAAAAGATATATGCTAAAATGGCACATGAACAAAATTCAGTTACACAACAAACAATGCTTGTATTAACCTCTTTCTCCTATTCCCAGAAATGTTCATCTGAAGTTCTCTACAGTTTATTCTAATAAAAGTCTAAGACCTCGTTTATTATAACGTGTGACCTGGTGAAGAATATTAGCTTACACATATAATGAAGATAACAATCTGAATTATCAATTATCCAACTCTATAAGTTATTTCTTTATATCGAGAATTTACAGAACAATAAATTAATATATGGACAGTGTGTTAGTATTTATAGGCACTATCCTGCAAACAAAAAAACCACACAGACAAGTCGAGATACGAGATAACAGAAATAAAATTAACAAAAAAACAGAGCTAAACTGACAAACACGGAGAGAGGCAGGAGGACGTACCCGCAACGATCGCACAAATCAGCAAACTCGCCAGTACGGCGACGCCAGCCTCGACGAGAGTGTTCACCAAGCAATTGATTACAACTAGAATTGAAGCAAAGCTTAGGCAACGAAGACGAAGAAGACACCATCGCAACTTCAAAGGCACGAAAACACAGTCAAAACCCTACCAATTCAGCACCAATTAAGTAACCAACCGCTAAGTGAGTGTGTGTATTAGAAGAAAATGAAATTAATTACTAGTTGGGAGAGAAATGGCAGCACGTAAAACACAGGGAACGAGAATCGAGGCGGTGGAGTTCGGGTGCTGGCGTTACATGTATGTATGTATTGTATTTGTATGTATAGAGACGGATAGATATGTGTGTGCGGGAGAGGGTTTGAGAGAGAAAGAGAGCCTGGGAGAGATACGAGCGCGAGAGAGAAAGGAGAGAAAAGGGGGTGTATTATGTATGTGTATGTATGTATATAAATTTGGTTGTGAGCTAATTTGTTTTTTATATATTAAAAGAAATTAATAATAGGTGGTACTAAAAATCTAAAATATTGTAAAGGCGCCGTCTTGGAAGCCGGTCTCGTATATATCCAATATTAGATTTATTTTACCCCATACTATTGTTCATATTCAAAAAAAATATTTTCATTTATTAAAAAAACTAATTTTTTTATTAAAAGGTAGAGAAAAATACTTATAATTACGCAATTAGGGGTTTTCGTGAGTATATACGATTATTTAAATGGTGAAGTTGTAAAAAAAAACTCTATATAATTCAGGTGTTTTAGGTAACTAAGTACTTAGCCGTATTGTTGACGGAGCAATTTGGTAACAACAAAATTCGAGATACGTTACCGGATCAAGATTTACGACGGCGGTTCTTCGCTGAAAAAGTTGAACATAGTGTGGTGGTTGTGTTTGACGGTGGCTGAGATTGCTTAGGGTTGGTGTTGCCTCCTTTGCTCCCTCAACTTTCGACCACTTGCAATTTATCTACGTATCCTAATTTATAATGAATCAAATCAACGTAGTTATTGGAGAACAAGAAACATAATGTGCTTTAATTTCTCATCCCAAGGCCCGGTAGGAAACTTACTAGAAATCGTCTTCTACTAGCTTTAGGAATGTCCGCCGATGAGGCCTAACCACAAAGGCACAAGACTCATCCACGGCTTCGAGACTTTACGAATAAGGCATCTCTCCGGTCGAGGATAACCTTCCGCTACCAGCTATTTCTCTAGTTTGCGGACGCAGGTATAACCACGGTTTATCCAAAATATTGGATGCATACTTGTCACCCGAATAAGGTGTCCTTACCAGATTATAGGACAAGTGATCCCAAGTTTTTGGGTGCAAAGTGCAGGATACTCCGAATTATCCCAAGAAGGATACCCGTTGACTACAGAGACAGAGTTTCCAAAACACACATCAGAGTTTTACCCCCACATCCCCTCAATGAGGACATCCATTGACAATAGGAGGAGGCATTCCGTCCAGGCATTCCTTAGAGGTCTCTGACCTCGGACACTGTCTTCTTGTAGTTGCATTTAGGGATAACCATCGGGTCACTTCGGGATTGGGGAGTGTGTGTTATCCCCGCCCCCGATCCCCGAACCCAAAACCGATCACCGAATCCTCCCCGATCCCCGAACGAGGATTATATTACTCCCGGATCCCCACCCCAAACGGGGAACGGGGATCCCCGCGGGGATTCGAGGACTTTCTTTATTTTTTTGTTTAATGAAAATTAAATTGTAAATAATATGTTTCAATAAAAATTCACATAATAAATCATAATATATAGATTTTCTTTAAAATTTAATATTAATTTGAATAAATATTTATTTCTAGTATCAATAATAAACAAAAATAATATTATTACAATGAAATAATACCATGATAAGTAAACTTAAATCATATACGAGATAAAAAATTAAAAATAATAATATATTAATATCTATTTGAGGTATATATATATATTATTTTTATTTAAAATATGATTCGGGGTCGGGGATCGGGGCGGGGAGACATTAATCCCCGAACCGGCCCCAATCCCCAATTTTTCACATATATCTCCCGATCCCCGCCCTGCACCCGAAAAATCCCCGATTCCCCGCCCGTCTGGGGCGGGGATCGGATCGGGGTCGGGCGGGGCGTGGAAAATGCCCATCCCTAGTTGCATTACAAGAAGGAGTTCTTCAATAGAGTACTCGCAAAAAATATGTTTGTAATAATCCTCTATCGTCCTCCTAAAACATTCGAAGAACCTGTCCAAGTAGTATGTCAAAGTTTCATTCCGAGCCAAGTTGAATCTAAAGGCGCACCATAACACTTCTGTATGTTGGCACCACCCTTGGTTGTCAGCTTTTGACCTTTTACTCCCATAATTGTACGACGCGCCCTAATGTTTAGGGCACCTCCAATCTGTACTTTAAGAAGGCGCGCCATTTTCCTTTTCAGGAAAGAAGACAAGCCTTATCTTTGTTTGATTCTTGGTGTCTTTACCCTAATTTCATTCAATTGACCGGACTTTGACCCGTGTAATTCTTGTATCAAATTTGGGGTATAACAACTACCCCCAAATTTTATATGTCATTGAAAATGGGATTGAAATTTTTCAACCCCCCTAGTCATAAAATAAATTTGTACAAGTTGTCCTCTTTTTAAGGCGCGGCCTCGGAAGTTGAAATGAATTTTTCGGAGGACTGAGTGACGTGGTGGACAGCTGTCCCAATGATTTTTTCTCCTATAAATATCCATAAAACGTTACTATCATTTTTGACTTTACTCTTTTCATCTTTCTCTCTCAAAAACCAAACTGACCACCGATTGTGACTCTCAGCCGTTACTAATACCGTCGTTCTTCCTTTTTAAGCCGTTCAATCTTACCAGGAACTTCAAAGGTACAAACCACTTCTTCTATATTCAGATTTCTTTGAGTAAATTGTTCGCAATATTAAATTGATTGTTTGTCTTCATTTCAAGTTCTTCATAACTTTGATATATGTATATGTATGTATATCAGTTTGATCCATCATTTTACGAGTTGAGAATTCAAATCCTATTTTTGGAATTCCAACTATTGTATTGACTTGTAACTTAGATTGAGGGTGCGCCTTATACTTTGTATGAGATGAAAACTGTTACAGGCGTGCCCTAACAAGATTAGGATTACATTATAATATTTTTCTTACGAGTATGTTTAGAACGCGCCTTCAATTTTTTCGGTAGTATAAATGATGGTTGGGCGCGCCTTTATCCTTTTTTCCTTTGTATTATTTTCTCATTCTTTTATACACCTATTTTTTCTACTAGACGCGCCCTCAGATAGAATTTTTCGTTTGTTTTGACGGTTGAAAGACGAGGGCGCGTCCCTTTGTTAGGTCCCGAATTATCGTAGAAGAGGGGGTTGAATACGATAATCACTAAATTAAAAATTCTTTCGAATCTTTAGCGAATAAAATATTTATTTCTCGGTTAGTGGTTTCGTGTTCTTGAGAGGAATAGTGTTTGGAACGATAAAAATAAGGAACACAAGATATTCGGGGAAATATATATTCGTATATAAATCCTTGAGGGGTGTTGCTACATTCCGGTAAATAAATTAACCGGCTACAATCTAAGAACAACAAAATTCCCAGCTTCTGCAAAGATTTACAAATCAAATCCTATACAATAATCTAGCTTTTGTTTGTACTTGGATTTAATTACTGGGTAACGATTATAATGCCCCTATGAATATACAAGAATTAAATCGGGCATTATAACGTTACTCCGGTGAGAAGTTAAACGGATAAACAAAAAGTTTGAGCTTCTCTGTAAATCAATGCTGCCATTTTCACTTCTCTTTTGGGAGAGAAGATGAAAAGAAAATGATTCAGAATGAATGGCTGCTACTTCTGCTGTAAATTGTGTAGACTTTATCCAATAAAATGTGTGGTTGAGGAGAGAGAAGCTTATGTGGCGATCAACACAAACTTTTATGTGGCGACAGGAGTACAGGAGGGAGCTACTTGATTTGTGTGGCGACAAGGGGGTGGATAATCTCTACGGCGACATGTTTGTTCAAGTAATGTTTATGTACTTAAACAACATGTACAACATGTTTTCATTTCCACTTTCTTTTATTTCTTTTTTTATTTTCTTTTTTTATTTTCTTTTTGTTATCTTTTCTCCTTTTTTTGTTTTCTTTTTTTTTTTGTTTTCTTTTTCTTTTTTTTCTTTTTCTTTTCTTTCCTTTGTTTTTGTTTTTCTTTTCTTTTTGTTTTTCCTTTTTAAGTTTAAATTGAAACTAAATTAATTTATAAAATTAACTTAAATATAACTTAAATAAATAAACTAATTTAGATTTATAAAATAAACTTATTTAAAGTTTATAGGATAAATCATTTTAAGTTTATTAAATAAATTATATTAAAGTCCATAATATAAATTTATTTAATTTAACAATTAAACTTTGAGCTTCGCCAGTCCCCTGAGCTGTTGAGCTGTATACCCTGCGCACATCTTCTCGTACTTTAACAGATAAACGTTCAATCCAAGTACGTTCCTCAACTTAACAATTCTTCTATAAATAATTCCCAGATTTCTTTCACGAGCTGTTGACGCCTAGTGCAACTGGTCTGCTTCACAAACGACTAACCCCGATTCAGGTCTTCGTATTATAGCCTTGATTATATTGTTAAACTTGCCTCAACTTTATTGCTTCAAACACTGACTGTCAATAAACAACTGTAATTTTACTGAAATCCTTTCTGGTACTTTAGACAACGTCTTCATTAACCTCTGTCTATACTTGTCTTCAATTCTTTAGATTTCTATGCTTCAAACACTGTCTATCTTCAATCAATGCCAATACACTGAAATCTTCCGGTAGCACCTGTATACTCAATCTTCAACATTTCTGAAACCCTGAAAGTCTTTAACCTTTGTTCTTCACTGAGGCATGATCGTATTAATGAGCTTCTTTCAGTGACCTGTAAACAGACTTCAAGCTTTCTTCGTATCTTCTGATTCTTTGTATTTGCCTTGTCTTTATTCTTCCTGATTTCTTATATTAGACGTAGTATTATTAACCTGTCATGTTCTAGTGTTGTTATCGTGTTGAGTTATCACGTAACTGTTCATACAGCTACGCAGTCTCACTAACAATCTCCCCCTATTTGATTGTTACACTTAACAAACAAATTAAATAGAGAGGATAACTCAACTAACAACTAGAAAAAGTAATGTACTAGGACTTATAAATAATGCTACTAGTTTTCTGGATCAAATACTTGTTGAGGAATGAAAGATGTTTGTTCCTCTAACACTGAACTGATCTTCAAGTAGTTTCATCTTCATTTCCTTGGTTCTTTAAATCTCTTCCAGATAATACTTCTCAGTCTTGAAGTTATCATCAGCAGCTTCTTTTGTACAACCACATTTCCTGTTGAGAAGCGCATATCTCTCTTGCTTCTCCCCTATGAGAATCAACTGCTTAAAGGAGATCACCTTCATTTACCACCTCTCCCGTACAATAAGATCCGCATATAAAAACTAATGATACTCCCCTTTTGGAAAACAACTTCTCCCCTTATGAAGAATAGTGATGAACCAAACCACTTCTTCTGATTAGTAGGAAATCACCTTGTGTTTACCACCTCTCCCGTACAATAATATACGTAGTTACAAACAATAATGGTGTGGTGTAGTGTACATGTGCTTTACCTTTTTCTTCCTCCCTGCTATTTCTCCCCTTAGTTGAGGAATCCTCCAAACTATTATGTAAGCTTTTATCTCCCCCTTAGAGAAGGAATTTATGATGTTGTCTGAAGGAGTTCTCATATTTCACTTGGTTGGAAAAGAAATAACAAGTCAGAGTCTGATCAACCATGTCCCGTTAAGTGCTTCAAGAATGACTTCACTGTTGATCACCATGTTCACTAATCTTCCCAACTCCTTATACCTCCCAACTATGAGATCACCAATTGTTACCAATTGATAGCTCCCAACTTGTTTGGTCTCGAAGTATTCTAATCCAATCTGTAAATGTTAGGTCCCTAAGAGTTAGGTTCCAATCATAAACAGATTTGAGACCCGAAGTATCAAGAACCATGTTTAGGGATAGGGAATGGGATATGGTGTTTCTCTTTCTTCCTCACCGTGAGTGTGTGATTCTGTTTTGTGTACCTCACATGTGTTTCACTCTTCTCTTCACTCGTGTTTACACTCATTCTCATAAGTGTATCACTCCTCTCATAGCTCCAAAATCCAGCTGTACCTGCAAGGAAAATCACCTTAGCCATCCTTAAGGAGGTCACATGTGGTGCAATGGGAGTTCGCAAATCCCCATCCTTGTTAGACTCGTCAGATGAATCTGAGTCATAATCTACAAGTTGCTAGTTTCCCTTTTAGGGTTCCAGATTTGAACTCTAGGAAGGTAAATAGTGATCCAAAGAATTTAGCATAAAGATCAAAATTCCCTTATAATGTCTATGAAGACATTTCCTTGTGACTCATCAGGTAATATCTGAATCATTGTCAACAAGTTGCCGATCTGCACCTATGTCAGATCCACTATCCGCAGATACATACAGGTTTATTAGTCCTGGGGAGGTAGACACTGACCATTGACATATGGTTATTGGATCAGTATCCTCTCCTAACACCTGTAAAGGCAATTAGTCCATTAAAGAACCTTGGACAATCGAATCTGACCTTAAAATGGTCGAAACTCTTGTTTCCTCAACTCATCCTTTGTGTGTGTAACATATCCTTATGCATCAAGAATTGTTTATGTTTGAGGTGGTGACACTACATCGGATACCCTGGCCGACAGGCGAATTTCAATAGACGCACCCTGTTGAGAGGATGAATCTAGTAACTATTTATGTTCCTTTTCAGCCATTACATCTTTTTGAGAAGATGTATGGGGGCTAGCAGTTGTCTCGGTTTAAATCTACTCATCTTTGTAGGAGACAGAGCTGCTGGGTTGACTTCAGAACCTTCCTTATGTGGTGCACTAAGGCATTTTCTCCCTCACGCTCATTCATACTTCATTTTAGGGGTAAAAGAGTGTTGGTTGGTTCTATTTCTGTGTTTGTCTTTACATTCTGGGATAGAAGTTGTGGGTTTTCAACCTCATGAATATTAAATGAAAGAATGCCATTGGAGGCTGAACCTGCATCACAGAGCATATGGGAATATAGAGATAAAATCCACTTAAGATCTATAATGAATGAATATTATGCATTTGATCTTTGAGAGAAATGATGTACAATAGTGATTTGAAAAGATTTTAATGAAATAAGCAATCTCCAATGTAGAAAGAAGTTTGATTTTCTCCTAAAACTGTTCGAGTGCACAAGTCTGTTTTTATGCCTAAAAATATAAATGATTTGATAAGACACAGACTGATAACCTAGTAGTAATAAGAAGAGAAAGAAATATTTTATCTTTCAACATGAGTGAGTTTTTGTAAAAATATTGATCACTTAGGGTAAAGTCTAAGCAATTCCCATTCATATCAAAAGCTCCATAATCTATCTTTATAAGATTATAATCAACAAAATTGTTTATTGATAAATATCCTTAATAAGAATGACTATGCTGCTGATTTTAAATTATAGTGAATCTTTCAGATATAGCAAAGCATATAAATCCATTAGAACTTAAAATCTCACAATTATCTGCTACGAAATATTAACAATATATCATTGACTGATACTTGTCAAGTACTTTGGATACCAATAATTATGTTGCACCCTATTTTAAATATTAAAATAAGATATCAATGAATTAAATACCAATTATCTATCAAAAAGACATCAGCATTCAATTTCATATATCATACAATTGTTAACTCCTAACAACTGTAATATCTCAAACAATATTGGTTTGATAAATAAAGCAACATTAACCAACATTGACTTGTTTGCAATCTTAGAAAAATATTCTAAGTTCCATATACTTTGATCCATTGAGTATTGCATCTATTATCAAAGTGTTTAGGAATTTGCAAGTAAGTATAAAAAATTATTCTAACTTGACAACATATGGTTACTTCTAATAAAGCAATTAAACATTTTAACCATAGTTGTACTTAAGAAAAATTTCCACACTTTCTATATTAGTATAAGTGACTGAAGATAAGCATTGATTACTTAGAGGAGTTCTAAGTAATGTCATAAATGCTAATACTTCACAATTAGTTCATAGTTGAACTCTTAACTAAATATCATTAACTGATATAAGTCAAGAATTTACACACAAATAATCATGCTACAATCATATTCTGAATTCAGTGAATTCTTGAGATATAAACATTCCTAAATTCACTAAAACCAAAATCTCATAATTAACTTATAACACATAAGTTACAATCAATATACTAGATATCAATTGTTGACCAATTTAGTTATAATCAATCATGCTGCTTATTTAATGTAAGTTAATTTGAATTATGGAGCAAATAAAATCATTGAATTGCTTCAATTTCCATAATCTAAACTACCCAAAATAAACACTAAATAAATAAATATTGAATATCTATGAGTTAGATACTAGCACTTAAATATTTTCATAATTATCCTTGAATACTCAGCAATAGGATATATGACTTATATTCATGGCAAACACTCTTTGGATAATTAGTAATTTTAGAAATACTTTTTAAGCATATAAAATATTGAGAGTTTTATACACATAACTTAGAAAATACTTCAACTTTCAATATCAGTGATTTTAGAAATAAACATTGATTACTTAGAATAAAAGTTCTAAATAATATCACTAATACTAAAAGTATCACAATTATTCGTACAAGATAAAAATAACTATGTTGCATATTATTTTAATACAATTCAAATTATGAGACTGATATGGAATGAAATTGTCTACAGTCATAATTTAAATCAATTAAAATAGTATTCAAACTTAATGATGTACTACTTAACTACCACAAATGTATATGACATTGTAATCATGATAATCAAGATAGTAGCACTAAGTACGAGGTACTGGATTACTGATAAATTCACAAGTCCTTTAAAAAATAGAAGATTTAATACTTGTGAACTTATATGAAGAATTTCTTACAGATGGGATTTCCAACTAATATGTAATTAATGATATCCCACACTTACAAACCAGTCTTGAAAAATTAACTTTATCAAGTGATTTAATAAATGTTTCTGTTAGTAACTCTTTAACTAAAAGACATGCTCTTAAATTAAATGATACCTGGTGTGAAGGTGCCTTATCATAGAGTGTTCACAAAGTTGTTGGATTTGAGGTTGTTTCTTATCATAATAAGAAATCAATCTTCTTCCACGAAGTTGACAGCTTCCTGAGATGCTTCTCCTGTCACTTAGGTTGACAGCTTCAGAGATGCTTCTCTTGTCTTTCTTACAACCTGCATAATCTGTATCTATATAGCCAAACATGTTAAGCTCAATATCTTTAGGGTACTTTACTCCAAGATTTGGTAGTCCCTTAAGATATCTAATAATCTTGTTAATAGCTATACAATTGGATTCTCTAGGAACCACTTGGAACCTTGCACATTGGCATCTTGAGAACATTACATGTTGTCCATTAGAATTTGAGTAAAAGAGTGAGCTCGTCATACCTCTATAGCTTGTCATTATACCTGAGTTGCACTGATCAAGCTTTAGTGGTTTCTGTTGGTAAGTAGTATTGGCATGTTCAGAATCTTCCAAATTTTACATCTTCAAAAGATCCTTAACTTACTTGTATTGCCATCATTCTTTTGGTTTACTTGTGTTCCTAAAAGAATTGTTCTTGTGGCTTGCTTGAGCTCCTAAAAGAATTATTATAATGGCTTGCTTAAAGTAATCCTACAAAGAATTGCAACCTTTCCAACACGCTCCTCTATACCTACTCTGCAATTACTTAGCAAATAATCTTGCACAAGTTTTTGTTAGTAGACCAACATATAACATTATCATTATATCAGAGCACATATATAACATTATGTTTGTGCCTAGTGATAAGAGAGTTATTAACATGACGACTCTACTAGTTCATATTAAACTGTAACTTCAGTTAGAATGCCATACCATGTACTTGACGATTTCTTGAGTAGTATACTAGTTCATACCAATCTGAAGTGAGCTTGTGAAGAAGAGATACACAGAGTTCAATTGATCTGCTATTGTAAAGTCCATGAACCGTTTTGCATTTGACTTCCTCTTTTGACTCACCAACCAGGAGTGCACTTGTACACACTTACCAGAGTCCAATTCCAGGTAGAATGTGCATCAGGTGCTTGATATGTCATAATATCCTCAAGTCTCGTCACTGGTGCTTTCTGTCAGATACTGCTTCCTGATAATAACCTAGCATCCAGTTTGGCCTTGTCCCTCGTAACAATGCCATTGTCATCCAGTATTTACTTCTGGTTATCCTTGTACCAATTACAATATTGTCATTTGGTTTGGATACCAGCTTCCCTATAATCTGCTTGCTGACTGATTGAGTTCATAGCTTTGCAATCACCCAATCAATCCGGATCTATCAGAGCTTCTGTAACTTTCTTAGTTTCTTCTACAGATAGAAAACTAGAGAAATAATTATTCATACTCAGTAGCCCTGCTAATCATTACTCCACCATCTGGATCACTTAAGAACTAGACTCTGGGAATAATATTGACATCAAACCCTTTGTCTCAGCTATGTTCTTTAGTGTCCTCTGATTTTCAATATGGTGTTATGTCTGACTAGTTGATCATTTTATTGCTCCCCCTAAGCTGTTGCTGGGATTTTATGAAAATCCTTATCCTTGCTGACTGGCTTCATTGAAATAATGAGATGTGTAGATACACTGCCATTCCACTGCTTGGATATAAATCATCAATATCATTAATTTCTCCTTTAACAGCTTGGAGCATTGAGTTGTTGAACTGTTCACTTAGACTGTCAATCATCTTCTGTTGATCAACCACAAATGTCCTGTAGGTTGTAGACTCCACTGAGTAGCCATAGAAAATATCATAACTGTAGAACATTCTCTCCAAACACTTTGAGGTTATCCAGTGTTTGCTTTTGTTGGCCATTAACTCATTTGTGGTCTTCATGTATACAACCTGATCAAAACCTGATCTTACTTGTAGCAACCTGTATTGACTACTCCAGACCTTTGGTATTTAGAAGATCTTGATTAGCTTGATATTTCCCTTGTAGCTTTATTCAAGTTCCGGTTCTTTCTTTGTACCACTCCATTCTGACACGGAGCTCCCAGTGCTGAATATGTCTCTACAGTTGCTTCCAGTTTAATCTCCTGATATGATCAATCACCATCTGTGATGTCTTGTCTTGAGAATGCACGAACAACAACTTTATTTCACAAGAGTAGTCAATCACCATCACTAAGGTATATCTTTACTTGATGTGATGTTGTCTTTGACTTCTCTTTCTGACATGCCTCACATTTACCATCTTCTGAATTCAAGATGAGGCAGTCTTCTCACTAACCCCTTTTCATAAAAGAGTTCCTTGTGTTGATGTTCAAGGGTGAGAGCTTATAACTTACTCTTAATCAGAGCAAGCTTCTCAATCTTCCTACTTCAAATGAGACACTAATCCTTCATTGAATTGACATTTTTGTCCTTTGATGCAAAACTGTCTGATAAGAGGATTTGTGCCTTAATTCTCCAGCAAGGAAGTTGCTTCAATTGTTATCAATGACTCCAATTATTAGTTGTTATCAATGATAGCAATTGTTCAATCCATGATGACATCCCTTTTCTACATAGCTTGTCCCGTAATTAAAACCTTTGTTGTCATCTCCAAAGATTATTGACGGAATAGCTTTTATCAATCATATTTGATTGTGAGGCTCTTTCTTTGATCATATGCCTTTAGTATGAATTACCAAGAATATATATGAATCAATTAACCTATTATGTCATGCACTCACAAATGGATTAACAGTTCTTGGTACCCAACTTATCAGTTTGGGTCCAGATGGATTAGAGATTTTACTATAAACAGAGATAACAATAGATGCAACCTTATCATGCTCATTTTTATCTTTGACTGACCATTTTCTCCATTTTAATACCCTTGACAGATTTGTCTCTAGGCTAGGGGAAAATGGTTCCAACCTTACATAAGGAGGACTAACAGTCTTTGCCCTACTGTAATTCTAAATAAAAATACATGGCATTCATTCAGAAACATTACACATAAGAATTAAGAAATATAGGCATGATATGGAACAAACAGAATTAAAAAATAAATCACTAATTCTATCTAGTCTAATCCTGTTGTTGTATCTCATCTAGCTATCTCAACCCAATTATAAATCTATTACATCTTAACAAACAATTCAGATCAAATAATTAAATCACAATATAATAGGATACATGAGATAAGCATAAACAAAGGTCTTATATGCTGGAAAACATATATCTCACTAAAGCAATTAATCATGTTCAACAAATATTCAAACACATATTTAAGATCATCTAAAGTAACATGCACAAGTTAAACATCAATCCTAATTAATAGAAAAATAATCTAGTGAACTAGTTCAGCATTATCTATGTATGATGCTATCATCCTTGTGCGAGTGTTAAACATTTAAACACTATGATCTTATCATGCACTGAATATTGAAAGCAAAATATTGCAGTGGTTCAAGAAATTGAAACCTGAGATATGTGAGTTGGACCATCTTCAGAGATTGCTATGAAAGCAAGATATTCATGATTCACGTCATCTGATCCATCCCAACTTTCCCGTACACTATAAATTTTGATTGGCTGCTTCCTTAAGAAAACATTCCACCTTTGTCTCAACTCTTCAATTGAATCCCTACTCATCCTTGTTTGTCAAGCTTCTTGTTCTGTTGTAGAAAAATCCCTGATAGTTACTTGACACATATTGCTTGTCAAACCTGTAGCTATCAAATCTTGTATATGTCCCATTCTCAGTCTTGTAATCACCCCTTGAACTGAATCTGTAAGAATCTCTACTTCGGAATAGATAGGCTTGATCCTTAGATATAACTTATATACTCTGACATGTGAAATACTGCCCTGACGTCCAGTCCCTCAAGTACTTCTACCTGAACTTCTTCTGATTCAGCTATCAGTAACTCTTACATTCTGTCCCGAGGTTCCAACCTTTACTACCTATGACTGAGATGTTTGTTTGTCCCCACTATTCTCTCTGACCTCCACAATTCCTGCCTCTTTGATCTCATTGATTCCCTGATAAATATTGTATTGGTACAAACCACTGTGTGACTGTATAATCTGGAATCATAGAGTTATCTTAAAATCTTCGAGAAAAATTGTACCCGTAGAAAATTCATTCATTCCCTGCGTCTGAAAACCCAATAGTATCCTATGGAGTAAGCCTTTGAGGAAGTTCCACAATTTTTGACTATAGGTCTTTAAATCAATTTTGTTGGAGTAAGAAAACCATTATCTTCAATTTCCGTATTCGGGAATTTTCCGTCTGAATAGCACATGGTCTTCGTTTTCTTCAAAAGATTAAAATCCACTTTAAAAGTCCGGAGGAATCCTGAGTCTACCAATACCTTGAGTACCCTTAATTTAATATTTAAGAAAAATTTAAATTTCCAATATTTTTAATTTTCTTAAAAATTAAATTAATCAAAAATAAATATTTATGTAAAATTTAATTTTCAAGAATTTCAAATTTTCTTAAAAATTAAATAAAATATAAATTATTATTTAAGAAAAATTTAAATTTAAGAATTTTAAATTTTATGGAAAAATAAAAAAATCAGAAATAATTAATTAGGGGTTAAAAAAAATTAAGTGTAATTCTTTGGCGACTCAAGTATGCACAGGACAAGAAGGTTATTTCTCTGGCGACTCAAGTGTCCTCCTGTACAAGCCTATATATGTTTGAATTATTTGTATGGCTACTCTTCTATGGCGATTACATAGAGAGGGAAGTACATGAGATAGCAAAACCTGGTTGTGGCGATGACGACGAACAAGAGATTTGTGTGGCGACAACAAAACAACAAGCTGCCTTAGGTTTAAACGTCTCCTGGCTGTGGCGACTGAAGAGTAATAGCTACCAAACAGGAGTGTTACACTACCAAGTTCTTCGTCCTTTTCCTGTGTATACATTTACTCGCGCATGTAACCTCCTATGGCGACTAGCCCAGCGCATGACTGTGCGAACCACACACGGATGCCTCCTGTTTTCTTTGCACAATAAATATTTTATTCGGTGACTACAGGTAGTATTGGGTCCCGTGGTAAGGTGAACACAGTGCTAAGCCCTGGCGCGTGGTTGGACTAGTCTCGCGCATGCCCAGCTGTTTTTCCAGCCCACTCCACGCGTGGCTCTCGCGCATGAAGTCATCCAACAAGTGCATCAGATAATTGCAACAGTGTTATATCCAGGAAAGTAATACTGGCTGCCAATCAATTGGAAATAAGCTGAGGTGATCACAAAAAGAAATACACACGAGAGAAATAAAAATAAATTTAAATTTAAAAACTTTTATTTACTAAAATTTAAATAGTAAATTAATTTAGTTAAATTTATAAAATAAATTTACTTAAATTAAGTTCATAATAAACTTATTTAAATTAAATTTATAAAATAAATTTTCTAAATCAAATTTACCAAATAAATTTATGTAAATGAAAAATTAATAAAATAAATTATTTTTAAGGATCTTGATTGGTGTATCAATCAGTAAGCTCTGATACCAATTGTTAGGTCCCGAATTATCGTAGAAGGGGGGGGGGTTGAATACGATAATTACTAAATTAAAAATTCTTTCGAATCTTTAGCGGATAAAATATTTAGTGCTCGGTTAGTGGTTTCGTGTTCTTGAGAGGAATAGTGTTTGGAACGATGAAAATAAGGAACACAGGATATTCGGGGAAATATATATTCGTATATAAATCCTCGAGGGGTGTTGCTACACTCCGATAAATAAATTAACCGGCTACAATCTAAGAACAACAAAGTTCCAAGCTTCCACAAAGATTTACAAATCAAATCCTATACAATAATCTAGCTTTTGTTTGTACTAGGATTTAATTACCGGGTAACGATTATAATGCCCCTATGAATATACAAGAATTAAATCGGGCATTATAACGTTACTCCGGTGAGAAGTTAAACGGATAAACAAAAAGTTTGAGCTTCTCTGTAAATCAATGCTGCCATTTTCACTTCTCTTTTGGGAGAGAAGATGAAAAGATAATGATTCAGAATGAATGGTTGCTACTTCTGCTGCAAATTGTGTAGACTTTATCCAATAAAATGTGTGGCTGAGGAGAGAGAAGCTTCTGTGGTGATCAACACAAACTTTTCTGTGGCGACAGGAGTACAGGATGGAGCTACTTGATTTGTGTGGCGACAAGGGGGTGGATAATCTCTGTGGCGACATGTTTGTTCAAGTACATGTTTATGTACTTAAACAACATGTACAACATGTTTTCATTTCCACTTTCTTTTATTTCTTTTTTTGATTTTCTTTTTGCTTTTTCTTTTTATTTTCTTTTCTCTTTTTTTCTTTTCTTTTTTTTTTTCTTTTTTCTGTTTTCTTTTTCTTTTTTTGTTTTTGTTTTTGTTTTTGTTTTTAGTTTCTTTTTGTTTTTCCTTTTTAAGTTTAAATTGAAACTAAATTAATTTATAAAATTAACTTAAATATAACTTAAATAAATAAACTAATTTAGATTTATAAAATAAACTTATTTAAAGTTTATAAGATAAATCATTTTAAGTTTATTAAATAAATTATATTAAAGTCCATTAAATAAATTTATTTAATTTAACAATTAAACTTTGAGCTTCGCCAGTCCCCTGAGCTGTTGAGGTGTATACCCTGCTCACCTCTTCTCGTACTTTAACAGATAAACGTTCAATCCAAGTACGTTCCTCAACTTAACAATTCTTCTATAAATAATACCTAGATTCCGTTCACGAGCTGTTGACGCCTAGTGCAACTGGTCTGGTTCACAGACGACTAACCCCGATTCAGGTCTCGTATTATAGCCTTGATTATATTGTTAAGCTTGCCTCAACTTTATTGCTTCAAACACTGACTGTCAATAAACAACTGTACTTTCATTGGAATCCTTTCTGGTACTTTAGACAACATCTTCATTAACCTCTGTCTATACCCGTCTTCAATTCTTCAGATTCTTACGCTTCAAACACTGTCTATCTTCAATCAATGCTAATACACTGAAATCTTCCGGTAGCACTTGTATACTGAATCTTCAACATTTCTGAAACCCTGAAAGTCTTTAACCTTTGTTCTTCACTGAGGCATGATCATATTAATGAGCTTCTTTCAGTGACCTGTAAACAGACTTCAAGCTTTCTTCTTATCTTCTGATTGTTTATATTTGCCTTGTCTTCATTCTTCCTGATTTCTTGTGTTAGACGTAGTATTATTAACATGTCCTATTCTAGTGTTGTTATCGTGTTGAGTTATCACGTAACTGTTCATACAGCTACGCAGTCTCACCAACACCCCTTTTTCATTTTCCATCCATTTGAAGATTTTTGTACGAGGTTGGGAATTTATTTTCCCTCATTCACTCTTATCAAACCCGACTTTTCAGATGCACACAGGATGCCAAATTTTATAGAACTTGAGGCATGCCTTGTTAGAGACTTCAAAGATAAATCGATCATGACTGATTACTCAAGTGATTCATCTATAGACTCATGGCGTACCACAATCTCCTCATGATTCTCCTATGGGTGCGCCTATTGATGACGCGCATATTCTTCGCGAGGAGATGAACTTTTTTGACGAAGATACGTATCAATTTCGAATTCTCTTGAGCCACCCCAATCACATTTGAACATTGAGAAGTTTTTGAAAGTGAATTAGACTTTGATTGGAGTAAGTATGAAAAGTGTTCAGAAGCCGTGAAAAGTGATGAAGCACCTATTGCTTTCAAGCTAAATGTTAAACCCGTGGAGGTTACTGGTACTGTTGCTGAGGATAAGCAGGCTGATATTGAAGAAGAAGTTCCAATGAAAAAGAAGAGGAAATTGATGAAGTTGGTTGACAAGCTTAAAGCCAAACAGGACACAGTCAGGATGCAGACTACACTTCATGCCACTCATAATCAAACAAATCGCTATCCTGATAGTGCAACATCATCAATTCCTGATGAGGTCATACCAGTTCCTAATCAATCAAATCATAAATCACCTCCATCTAAATTTATCGAAGTCTCAGCTGAGAGGGTGAGAGAGCTAGCTAAGAAAGTTGGTCTTGATCAAGCTGGCAAGAGAAAGGCTGAAGTTACATAAGTCTTCATGAGAAAGAAGTCTAAGTTGCAATCTCCACAGAAGAAGCACAACACACAATAACCACTTTCTCAAAGTGAAAGTGCAGTTGTTCAGACTCCTATCCCACAAGAACCACTCTCTTAAAGTGAGAGTGCAAACATTTCAGCTCAAAGGACAATTCCTAACATTGCTCAAGGTGGTCCTGATTCTGTGGACACTGACATTCTACAACATGTTCAACAGAAGGAAGCTCATCAGGAGCATTTGGTTAAATTGGATGTTGTGATCAATGATCTTATTTTTGAGGGAAACCCACAAGAACCTTCAACTCAAAGGGTTGAAGCAGCTTCAAAACCTCTAGTCGTACAAGAACCATTAGTTCAAAGTACTGATGCAGAAAAACTTGCAAATCCTGACACAGGATCCAATCCTGACATAGCTGTTTCTGATCCTGACGAAGCTATTCCTAACATTTCAAATCCTGATCATGAGGTTAAACTTGTTACTGCAAAAAATAATACTAGAGCTATCTTGATGACTACTTATCTTTCTACCCATGGATCCATTCACTATAGGTACAACTTTTACTCAATCTTCTACTTAATTTGTTAATATGATTATAAATAGACCTTTGCATGAGGATATCCCTATTTATATGACTACATACCACTCTTCTTTTCCATCTCTTATTTCTTCATTTGTGAGTGTACCGAACTTTTTAAGTGAGAATGAGGGAAAATATTTAGTGAAAAACAGAATTTCTGAGAGGAAGTCTCATGTACTGGAAACATAAGAGGTAGAATTGAGTGACAAAGTGAGAAAAATATTACTCTTAACATTGATATATGTGTGAGAAGTGATGAGATCACTTTAAAAGAAAAGACATATTTAGGTGTTATGTGTTCTATTATTACAGGTTCATCACAGGGTATTGGACCTTCTAAGTCAACTCCTAATCTTAAACTTAAAGGAAAGATTGAAGAGCCAGCTCTTGACATTCCTGACATTCCTGAAAAATCTAGTAGTAATTCTGATGATTCTGGTGATGATCCTGAGCTTAAAGTTGCCTTGGAGGCTTCTAAACATTCTACTTATGGGTCTTCATCTGGTCATGTTGCTCTAAATGCTCATAGGACTCATGAATGGAATCATTTTTGGAGGCTTTCTAATGAAAGAATCTCATTTTATGTTGCTCATACACTGGTAGACCATGCTGTCAACTCTACTGCTAATCCTAAGTCAAGAATGTGATTAAAGCTATAATTATGCTAGTCAAAGGGATGCACTCTTCTAGTTCTGCTTTAAATGATTCTAATATTGACTTCAAAGGCACAAATAAGCACAATGGTTTGGTCAATAGGAAGATGAGTGTGGAATCTCAACAAGAGTAAATGAATGAAAGATTGACTACTATTGAAGCCAATTAACAGGCCACAAATCAAAAATTGGATGCCATTTTTTCCTTGTTACAAGGTCTTAATGCCAAAAAGGGAGAGAAGATAGCAAGACAAACTGTGATCCTGAATCAGTATTGAAGAAAAATGATGTCAATCTTAATAATTATGGTAAAAATCAAGGTGCAGGGACCTCTGATGCTATGATGGTTCAATTTAGAACTGGGAATCAAACTGAAACTCATGTCTCTAAAGATGGTGTAAGGACTGTAAGAACTCAAATAATAACTCACTTTCGGATCCTGATGGAAAAACAAACCTTATCTGCAATTCTTGATGAGCAAGAAGTGATTATTAACAATCCCGATGATGCTCAGAGATCCTGTAGGACTTTCAAAACCAAGGATGGAAATGTTTTCACTATCTACCATAAAGATAAAATAGTTGAGGAGTTGTTTGATAGGAGGGCTCTCACTCACTTGGCTGATGAATTTCCTGAAATGTCACATGAAGAAATGCTCAAATAGCAGGAGGAAATTCTCAATCAATTACAAACTACAAATCAAGGTCCTTCTAGAGGAAGAGGAAGAGATGGAGGGTCGAGAAGTGGTAGGATAGGTGTAAGAGGAAGGGATTCTAAAGATGTTCAACAATCTGTTGTTCCTTCTCAAAGAAGAACAAGATCAAGTGGGGTCAGGATTGAAGAAATACCTAGGACATCTCAGTCTCAGGCTCCCAAAATGCACATTGATCTTATATTTCTCAATCATGTACCTAGACCAATAGAGGTACCAAATCTAAATGTCTATAGAGAAGAAATTCAAGATGAAGTTGAAGTACAGTTATCTAGAAGACTAAGACAACTGTAAATTGAAGCAGCTCTTGACAACGCAAGGGCAAATCCTGACACATGAAACCTAGCACTGTAAATCCTGAAAGTTCAGTTCCTGATCCTGATAGATGGTCAATTCCTGATGTTGTTGAAGATGGAGAAGAAGATATTTTGGAGCATTTAAATCTTCAAATCTTGTCTACTAATGTTGATTCTTATAATGCTGGGATTAATGAAGAAGAGAGAAGAGAAGAAGGAAAAATCAGAATAGCAGTCAACAAGGCTGATCAAGAATTCATAAATATGTTATGAAGATCTGAAAGAAGTAGATGGAGAGTCACGGATCGTAAATCACTTAAATAAAAGGAAGAGAGAAGGACTCATTATTTTTCTAAGATTAAGCATAATTACAAATGGGAGAAGTTGATGATTGAAATGCAAGAAGGAAATAAACTTTGTTCCTAGAGGAATAAAGTATGAAGGATTACCTAATCCTATTGTTGTGGACAGAAATGATGATACACCTTCATGGCTGAGAAAGGCTCAAGCTCTAAAATTATCCGACCATACACAAGATCAGAAATTGGGCATCATGAAGCTGAACTGATAAATTCAAGATTGGTGAATTTTATATTAGCTAATAGACCTGGTAAAGAAGTCACAGTTGATCATTTGGACAGGCTTGAAGCTGTGAAAAAATCATTATTGATAAAAATGATGGCTCGGAACCAAAACAGAAGATATTGTTTATGCTGCAAGGGGATCAAGTTCAAGTTCTTTTATATGATGAGATGATGATGATGTCAAATAAAGAACTTAAGTACGTTCATTATCTATTAAGGGTTGAAAATCAGACATCTAAAGAATAGTAAGACTTGATATTTATTACCATTAGAAGAAGGATTCTTGACAAAGACTCACAGTATTTTGGACACTATGTTCCTATATACATGAACATCCGACATCAGGAAGTGAACATGGGGAGGGGTGTAGCTGTATTTGAAACTGTGCTCACTTCAAGGCAATTAACTTTGAATCCTGATGGTCTTAAGCCATGTTATGTGATGCTGGATGAGTTGATGATATAGAGAACTCCAATTGGGAGTCTGAGAGCTGCAATATATCAGTTATCTGAAGAAACTGAATATGAAAGAAAATTGAAGAATAGGCTAGAACAGCTACTCTGGAAGAAGATCGTGAAAGGGTAAAGGCATTTATTCAGAGATACTTTAGATTTATCAAGAACCATCACGATTAACATATGTAACCGAGTATGCTCTACAATCCTTGTATTCTACATTTTCTCTTTCTATTTTTGGCATCTGACATAACTACATAATTTATGCTAATTCTACAAAGCATAAATTGGGGGATGTTGTTGGAAAATGTCTAAGTCGGAAATCAGGATTTACCGGGATCAGGATTTGTCAAGTCAATCAATATCTGTCATGTCCGTCGGGATTTGCTAAAGCGTCAGGATCTACATGTAATTAGGATTTGTATCAGGATGAAGACTGTCGGGTTGTGACTGGATTACAGGATAAATCAGAATCTGCTGATTTATATAGTCCCGGCATTTGAGGAGTATTATATTTTTAATTCCTGATTTATAGAATCGAAGCTGTTGATTAGATATATATATATATATAAACTAGATAAATTATACTATAACATATCTGAGTATGTCTCATTAGATCATCCACATATAAAGTTCCAACTCGGGGTATATTTTGCACGTTAGCTGTGGATCTTGAGGTTATGGCGGCGGTGGCGCTGCCTGATTGCCACACGGAGGTATAAGTTGTTGATCCGTGGTCCGAGCATCTTTCTGACCTCCGCCTAGTAACAACGGAATATCCTGATTTTGACATTGAGTTCCGCCTTGAGTTTCACCTTGAGTTTCACCTTGATCTCGACCATCGACTTGTGGTGTTCCATGGCCATGTGCATGGCTTTGAGTATTGTTCACGGTAACTCTAATGCGAAAATACACGCAAGTGTACGCGATCACAAGTAGTATAAGATATAAATCAAGTTCATTCCTACAGGGACTGGTTTAGGTAAATTTTAGATTATGAACTTATGCAACAATATATGGTTATCGTTCAATGCTAAACCAATAAGAAATTGAATTTTAATTAACTAAGAGATTATACTATTAAACGTTAACTAAGAGAATTAAAAGTGATTTACTTATATGAGAATAAACACGGGATTCTAACTTCATTAAATACTTCATTCAAAGTCTATGTCTTTAACCTTAGCATAAGATGGTGATGACAACTAATCAGATAACATGAAATTAGTATACGCCAACTTTCATTGTACGTATACCCTACTACTAAGCATCCACAATTAAGATAGAAGATAGCAGACACCAATTATGCTTAGACCTTATATGTCTATAAGATTTGAAAACATAATGGTTGAAGAGCAAGTTATCTATAGTGATTACATAGGGCAGATAAGATGGTTAAAATTACCTACGAATCATGCATAAAAACTATACATGAACCTATGCTAGAATGGCAAGTTCTGGACCTCTATATTGACTTTCGCTTCAATAGAGATTAACAAACAATCTTAGATGTTAGCTACGCATCAAAGATGAATAAGCACAACCAAACTAGGAAATCATAAATCACCACACACTAAAGATTTAGAAAAATTAACTATTGAAATCCATAAATAAATCCGCTAAAACCCCATGACAACGATTAGTTCATAATCGAACTCATCGTCACCATGGGTTCCAATAAAAACATGATAATAAACAATATAAGAGTATTAGGGTTCAAAGACAAATAAAAAACAAGCATCAAAGTATCAACTATATTGAAGAATACAAAAGTCTTCTTCTCCGTAGCCGTCTTGTGCTCTCTAGGTCTTCATATTGCTCTTCATTGGCTCCATTCTTATTAAAAACAAATTATTATGGGTATATTTAGGCTTCTGGTGGACCTGGGCTCTCAAAATTTCCAATTTCAACATAAAATAGGATTCTGGCATAGGGAACCGCGTGACCGCTCCGCTCTCCCGCGTGGGTGCGCGCACTTTTGGCATCTCTGGTGCGGCCGCCCCGCATCCTGCGCGGGTGCGCCGCCTTCCTGCACTTTGACTTCAATTCTTGTTTGGCTGCAGTTTGAGTTTCGTTCGTCAGAATTCGACGATTCAATAGTCCACGCGAAGCTATTTAGATTCTCTAAAACTTGAGAATGATCCTGACTTCAGAATCTGACCTTTTTTCAGTATATTTCCTTGAAAAGCTCATTTATTCATCCAACTAATGCATGTAATGCAATAACACAAAAACACATCAAAAATACCAATAACTTGAGTCCAAAACACCAACTTAAGCCTGTAATGAAGCGTTTCAAGTAGATATAAAATCCACTTATCGCACCCCAAACTTGAATCGATGTTTATCCTCAAGCATAAACAGACTCAAAAACTACAATACAAAACTAATGCATGAATGCAACTATGTGAATGCAACTAAATAATAATGCAATCGATCCCCTCAGAATAACCATAACAAAATGAATAAGCCAACGCCTCTAAAAATGCAATGACTCTAAACATAGTTTGAATACATCTCATAAATCGACTCACAAACCTGAAATATGCTTGTGTACAATTTTAACAGATATACTCTCGATACTGGATCAAATAACCATAACTTATCTATCATCAAAACAATAACGAGTTTATAAACAGAATAGACGATAAACACATAATGACTCACAACACCTCCTTTCTACTAGAGTTTATACAAGAATTCATGCTATTATTGAACACATAACAAAGATGCTTATTTGACCGTGCAATGAGTGAGGTCCAAAAAGACTTATACAATAATACCCATATAGCGAGCGTTAGGTTAGCGGATCCCAGACTATCAAAGCCTTAGGTCACTAGGCACAAAGTCCCCTAGAACTTAATAACTCGAGTATTAAAGAGCTCACTATTGATCAATTATGCATAAACACACTTTTTTTCTTTTTTTTTTCTTTTTTTTTCAATTTCTGAATGAGTGTGTTTCGCTCCATCTCATTCAACCCTAGACTACTCATAAAAAAATGAGCCGGCTACTAGCCATTTGACGCCTAGCCTTATTCATAACTAGCAATGAAATCCTAGCTTTTCTCCAGATTAAAATTCAATATTCTTTTGTTATTAAGAGAATACCAAAAATTCTAGATATAAACAAGTGATTAAATCTCAACAAATAAACAAATATGATCATGATTTAGCTCAAAAGCAATCATATAAGACTTTGTGAATTTTTTTATTTCTAGCATGCAAATCAATTCATTAGGATTTAAACTCCATTTCTTCATCACTACAATCAAATTAACATTAACTTCTCAGACAAAAATAGCTCGACCTAAGGGATCATGCTATATGTATGCAAATGCAACTATATGAACTCATATAAAAACACAAACAAATATATCCTATATGAACAATCATGCAAAAATATGAATGAAATACAACTAAACATGTAATATAATTCTATATGGACACAACACAAACTAATCCTTACATTATCACCCCTAAACTTAAAATTTTCAATATCCGTATTTAAGGCAACAATAAGAATTTTAGGCATACCTAGTTATCAGAAAATCACCCTTCTTGGGTGGAGTATCAGGTGGCGGATACACAGAATTAGCACCAAACACTGGCCAATTCACCTCAACACCAGTGGCTCAGAAAGCAGTGCCCAAAGCCTGTGTCAAGTCTCTAGCAAAATGAATGTGCATGTCGTGCATCGCATCCATGCGTCTGGCCAATCTCCTGAACTGCGCATCGCCAAGCCCAGAACCATCCCCTGCCTTCTGCTGAGCACGCGAAGAACTATCCTCTCCACGAGTGGCTCTCCAAGATGCATGCCTAGCCGGAGAAGTGAAAGAGATATGTCCTAAGTCCAATCATGTATGAGGATTTAGGAATAACTTTTATGTAATCTGTTTTGATTTCATTGATATTAATAAAAGACTTGTTTTATTTTTATTACGGGCTCTATCTATTTAAATGTTTAAATAAGATATACCACAATTTAGAGTAAAGCTTTTTATGGATTGTGATGAGATCATAATAATGAGACCTAAAAGATGATAACTCTAAACTTAAATAGTTCCTGGTCGTAGGATTACTAACTGGTAATTAATAATCCGCAAAGATCGGTACATACTATGCTTGCTTCATTATGAAGGATGTCTGTTCTCATAGATATTTGTGTGGTGACACTATAGCTAGTATGTAGGTGCTTATTATAGAATAAGTTCACTGAACATGACTCACACAGCAGAACAACTGATGGAGTTCACTCACGTGTCAACAGTTGTTCATATAGTGATAGTTGTACAAGTATCCTTAGACTTGAGGTCATCATAGTCATCTTGTGTACACTGAACTATGCTTTGGTTTAGTTCTTAGTCTCAAGGGATAATTATAAGGGCTCTACTGGGTATAGGAATTTGTACACGAAGATAGTGTATGATCAATAAAGGATCTACCTCTTCCAGTGTAGGAAGAGAATGTTCAATGCTGATCCACTTATGTTAGTTCAGGAATCTCTAGCCAAAGTGAATGATATTAGAAAGGAGTTTCTAATTTATATTAAATAGAACTAAGCATAGTGAATGGGAAAGCAAGTGATTAAATAAGATAGGCTTGACACAAGTTCCATGCCTTGTATTTAATCGTGACATTGCAGGGTAGAAGGAATTAATTGTACGGTAACTACTCACTGAATAGGTTCTTGGTATTCTAAGCAGTTAATTCGTATTATCCGGATAGTCGCGATATGCTGAGAAGTATCCCTCACGATGTAGAATAAATATGATTAATTAATTAATCATATTTAATGAATTAGAGAATTTATATAAATAATGATAAAATAGTTTTATTATTATTTATTTCTACTACCGGCTTAATATTGAACCTACAGGGTCGCACAAAAAAAAATGATTTAATGGTGCATGAATTAATAAATAATGGCTGATAATTATTTATTTATGAAATAAATAATTAATTGGCAAATTTAATAATTGATTAAATGAGATTTAATTGATTATAAATTAATTAAGAAAAAATTCTTAATATTATTAATTAAGAATTTAATTTTTGGAAATTAAATCAAGTGAGAGAATTATTTCTAAAGTGTTTAGAAAAAGGATTAATAATTAAAAGGTGTTTTAATTATTAGTGAGAATAATAAAGGGTTAATAATAAATAATATTTTATGGGAAAATTTTCAGCTGAAAATTTTGCCTATTAATATACTATTATAGACCCTATTTTTTCCTCAACCAAAAAGATTTACAAAACCCTAATTCTCTCCATCTCCTCCTCCTTCATTACATCATTTTCTTGGTGAATACCGGTGGAGTGCTTCACACTTGAGGAGCAGCTGCTAAGGATCTCCGTTCATCATTTTTGGATCACCATTAAAGACCTCCATCTTTCCATTAACGTAAAGCTTCTTAAGGTAAACATACTGAACTACGAATTAAATATTATTTTTCGCATGGATCCTGCGGAGGGTTTCATTTTTTTTAAGATTTAAATTTACGTTTTTGTTTCATTTATGTGCTAAAAACCCTTCAATGGCATCAGAGCTACTTGCGAAAAGTTTTTAATTCGTTTATGTGTTTAACTGTTTTCGATATATGAGCATGTACGTGATTCGCCATGATTTGATGTTGATATAATATGCTTATATATGTATGGTTTTGAATATATGATATTCATGTGAGTTGTATAATCATAAGATGATTATGTAATCTGTATATATACTGATATATACATGATTTATGTTTGTTCTAATTATGAGAATCATATTAGATACGGATTCTGAATTGGCTGCTGCAGATTTGCTGAAATCTGGGTCTGGTGTCCGATTTACGCAAACGAATACCCTATTGCATAGGTAAACGAGCGTCTGAACAAAACTGATAGCTAAAGCTATCAACGACTCGTCTGATTCTTGTTTTTCTGATTTGATTATGATTTTTTTGATTTTTTGTCATATTTTCTTTTTATAATTAGATCATGGATAATATGATATGTTAAGATCAGATTATGTGTTTTAATATGCTTTTATGTGTTGTATGAGCATGGTGGATGGTTATGGCCTTTCGACCTTAGTGTAATGGTTTTGGTTTTAGTTTTGGTTTTAAATACGACTTGCATGTCGTCAATCTTTGTAATCGTAAATCTCGAATGTAACTCGAGTTATTCTTGTAAGTTCATTAGATTAGTTTTACTTTCAATCATGTAATGTAATTGAAGACTCAAGAAGGCTATCCAATGGAGGTGATACAAAGAAGAAGACGAGGCATACAAGAAGACTTATGTAATAAGTAGTTGTATTTATTTCCAACACCATATTAGATTGACCTTGATCTTTATCATGAGCTTGATAAAGATCACATAGGATGGGGCCATAACCAAACACATTTACTTTATTGCACTTTACATTTACTTGTTTATTTAATTTTATATATGAGATATATGCCTATTTTTACCATGCGATGATAGATTTAGGTGAACTTAAATCAATATAAGGCGTGCTCTAGAAAATCTAGAATAGAAATCGTTTCTTGCCTTAACAATAAATATTATGAATACGATCATGAGATTCTTGTGTTTATGAAACACGTAATTGAATATGAATTTTCAATATTGAGAGAAAGGATGATTCTGTCAACAACATATTTCTATCTATAAGAAAGGGTTATTAAGTGACGCCTCTTGACAATGCTCCACCCGATCTGGGAATCATCTGATTATCGATTATTGATTTGAAATATTTAATTTAAAAGGAAGAATCTCTTTATAATATGATTATGATTGTAACGTAATATAATCCCTCTAAAATTAAATAATATCAAGTAGTAATTGGCCAATGACACAACGGGCTTGTGTCGGTCATAGCCTTCCAACATGGTAGAAAGTGGTTCTTATTTTTAAATTATTGTCGTTTCGTGCTATAGCCGAGGGCTTTGATTTCGAAATAAGAAATACTTGTCTATTACATAGAGATGTGTACATTGAATTAGAATCTAAAGGTCGGTACGTGCTACAGCCGTGGGCCATTGGAGACTGATTCAATTGTACAAAATGTTGGGTTAGACTTGACTTAGAATATTGAGTTTGTCGTGCCACAGCCGTGACTCAATTATTCAAGAGGCTAAACTTATATTAGGGAATAACATAAGATGTAATTGACAAGAGTTGTCTGCCTATTGAACATCACATGACGTTTTGTGCCACAGCCGAGGTTGTGTGATGGAATGTAGGATCCCTATTCCCACTAGCATTATGAATGCTTAATTTTCACTTAGGGGGTTGAAAAAATTAGATAAACTAGTGGGAGACACTTATGAATAAAGACCCGATTCATATAGTGTTTTGAAATGAAATTGAATATTTGCTAAGTGTTGTTATGTGTTTATCATTTACAGATTTACTATGTTCGTCATGTCTTCTGCACTATCACTCCGGAGCATACTAGATGCTCACAAGTTGATTGGTCATAATTTAGCTTTTTGTTTTCACTGTAACAAGTTGGGGCACTGGAAGAGGAACTGCAAGGTTTACCTTGCAGAATTGAAGAAGAAGGGTAGTAAGACTACCGCTTCTGATTCAGGCATGTTCATGATCGAAGTTAATATGTCACTAGGTCAAATTTCTACTTGGGTATTAGATACCGCCTGTGGTTCTCATATTTGCAATTCATTGCAAGGACTAAAGGGAAGTAGGACTCTTGAAAAAGATGAGGTGATTCTACGTATGGACAATGGAGCAAGGGCTGCGGCCATATCTATAGGATCATTTTGTTTACATATGCCTATGGGCAAGACTATTATTTTGAATATTTGTTATTACGTTCCCTCTATTGTGAGGAATATTGTTTCTATTCCTATGTTGGATGTGGATGGTTTTTTATTTATTATTAAGAATAATGAATGTTCTATCCTTAGAGATAATGTTCTTTTTTGGACGTGGCATTTTAAATAATGGTCTGTATGTATGTGACGTAGAGCATGATTTACTTCAGATTGAACAAACTAATAAAAGAAAATGAGATGATGAAAATCTGACCTATTTATGGCACTGTAGGCTAGGTCATATTAGTGAAAATAGACTGCGGACATTGCATAAGGAAGGATTACTTGACCCCTTTAATTTTGAATCATATCCTACATGCGAGTCTTGTCTATTGGGTAAAATGACCAAATCTCCATTTAGTGGACATGGAGAGAGGGCTGCAGATTTGCTAGGATTGGTACACAGAGATGTATGTGGACCAATGTCTACGCAAGCCATGGGTGGATTTTTGTACTTCATTACTTTCATAGATGATAGATCTAGATTCAGATATGTGTATTTAATGAAACACAAGTCTGAAGCCTTTGAAAAGTTAAAAGAATATAAACATGAAGTGGAGAAACAAACCAAACACAGTATTATAACTCTTCGATCAGATCGATGTGGTGAATACTTGAATGGAGAGTTTCTAGATTATCTCAAAGAAAATGATATAGTCTCCCAGTGGACTCCTCCATATACTCCACAGTTAAATGGGATATCTGAAAGGAGAAATTGAACTTTGTTAGACATGGTTCGGTCCATGATGAGCTATGCGAATCTTCCAGTATTCCTATGGGGTTATGCATTGAAAACCTCAGCATATTTACTGAATAAGGTGCCTTCCAAATCTGTTCTTCAAACACCATATGAGATATGGAAAGAAAGGAAACCGAGTCTTAAACACGTTAAGATTTGGGGATGTCCAGCTTATGTCAAGAAAGTTGACCCAGATAAGCTGGAATCTCGATCCGTAAAATGTAATTTTGTGGGATATCCTAAAGAGACTTTGGGGTATTACTTTTACACCGATCATCGGGTGTTTGTCTCCAGACATGCTACCTTCTTGGAAAAGGAGTTTATCCTTGAAGGAAACAGTGGGAGCAAAATTGAACTTGATGAAGTTCAAGAAGCACAAACTACTAAGAATCAAGTGGAAACACCTGTTCAGACTGAACAACCTTTTGTGGAATAGCCCATTCGTATGACAGGGAGAGTGTCTCGCCAACCTGAGAGGTATTATGGCCTTTTCATTGAGAATGACAATGAGTTGTCAATCATTGATGATGACGACCCTGTGACCTATAATGAGGCTATGAGTAGTGTTGACTCAGAGAAATGGCATAGTGCCATGAAATCCGAAATGGAGCCTATGTATACCAACCAAGTATGGACTCTGGTTGAGGCGCCTGAAGGTGTTAAGCCTATTGGGTGCAAGTGGGTATACAAAAGAAAGATTGGAGCAGATGGCCAGGTGGAGTCCTATAAGGCCAGGCTCGTGGCAAAAGGATTCAAACAAAGGCAAGCGATTGACTTTGATGAAACTTTTTCGCCTGTAGCCCTGTTAAAATCAATTCAAATTTTGCTTGCGATTGCTGCGTACTACGACTATGAGATCTGGCAAATGGACGTGAAAACGGCCTTTCTCAATGGGGAACTTGAGGAGAAAGTGTATATGACATAGCCAGAGGGTTTTCTTTCCAAGGGAAATGAACACCTAGTGTGTAAGCTGTTGCGAACCATATATGGTTTAAGGCAAGCTTCTCGTAGATGGAACATCCGTTTTGATGAGACAATCAAAGAGTTTGGTTTTATCAAAAACATAGATGAACCATGTGTCTACAAGAAGGTTAGTGGGAGCGCGGCAACATTTCTTGTATTGTATGTGGATGACATACTTCTTATAGGAAATGATATATCGATACTACAATCAGTCAAAGTATGGCTATCAAAGAACTTCACCATGAAGGACTTGGGAGAAGCATCCTACATTCTCGGTATGAAGATCTATAGAGATAGATCTAGAAGAATGATAGGTCTTACCCAGGGCACATACATCCAGAAAGTGCTTAAAAGGTTTAGCATGGAAAACTCCAAAAGAGGTCTCATACCGATGAGCCATGGAGTGTCTCTTTCCGAAAAAATGTCTCCTAAGACACCTGAGGAAAGAGAGCGTATGAGTAAGATTCCTTATGCTTCAGCAATAGGATCTATCATGTACACGATGTTGTGTACAAGGCCTGATGTTGCTTATTCAATTAGTTTGACGAGCAGATATCAGTCCAATCCAGGTGAAGACCACTGGAAAGCAGTGAAAACATCCTTAAGTACTTGCGAAGGACTCAGGACATTTTTCTTGTCTTTGGTGGTGAATCTGAGTTGAAAATAGAGGAGATGTCAACATCGAGAGAGTTGACACACATAACAACGTAGCAGACCCACTCACAAAGCCACTTTCTCAGAGTCACTTTGATCGTCATAAAGACAAGATGGGTATTAGATACCAGAGTGATTGGCTTTAGTACAAGTGGGAGATTAAAAGAGATATGTCCTAAGTCCAATTATGTATGAGGATTTAGGAATAACTTTTATGTAATCTGTTTTGATTTCATTGATATTAATAAAAGACTTGTTTTGTTTTTATTGCGGACTCTATCTATTTAAATGTTTAAATAAGATATACCACAGTTTAGAGTAAAGCTTTTTATGGATTGTGATGAGATCATAATAATGAGACCTAAAAGATGATAACTCTAAACTTAAATAGTTCTTGGTCGTAGGATTACTAACTGGTAATTAATAATCCGCAAAGATCGGTACATACTATGCTTGCTTCATTATGAAAGATGTCTGTTCTCATAGACATTTGTGTGGTGACACTATAGCTAGTATGTAGGTGCTTATTATAGAATAAGTTCACTGAACATGACTCACACAGCTGAACAACTGATGGAGTTCACTCACGTGTCAGCATTTGTTCACATAGTGATAGTTGTACAAGTATCCTTAGACTTGAGGTCATCATAGTCATCTTGTGTACACTGAACTATGCTTTGGTTTAGTTCTTAGTCTCAAGGGACAATTATAAGGGCTCTACTGGGTATAGGAATTTGTACACGAAGATAGTGTATGATCAATAAAGGATCTACCCCTTCCAGTGTAGGAAGAGAATGTTTAATGCTGATCCACTTATGTTAGTTCAGGAATCTCTGGCCAGAGTGAATGAAATTAGAAAGGAGTTTCTAATTTACATTAAATAGAACTAAGCATAGTGAATGGGAAAGCAAGTGATTAAATAAGATAGGCTTGACACAAGTTCTATGCCTTGTATTTAATCATGACATTGCAGGGTAGAAGGAATTAATTATACGGTAACTACTCACTGAATAGGTTCTTGGTATTTTAAGCAGTGAATTCTTATTATCCGGATAGTCGCGATATGCTGAGAAGTATCCCTCACGATGTAGAATAAATATGATTATTTAATTAATCATATTTAATGAATTAGAGAATTTATATAAATAATGATAAAATAGTTTTATTATTATTTATTTCCACTACCGGCTTAATATTGAACCTACAGGGTCACACCAAAAAAAATGATTTAATGGTGGAGGAATTAATTAATAATGGCTGATAATTATTTATTTATGAAATAAATAATTAATTGACAAATTTAATAATTGATTAAATGAGATTTAATTGATTATAAATTAATTAAGAAAAAATTCTTAATATTATTAATTAAGAATTTAATTTTTGGAAATTAAATTAAGTGAGAGAATTATTTCTAAAGTGTTTAGAAAAAGGATTAATAATTAAAAGGTGTTTTAATTATTAGTGAGAATAATAAAGGGTTAATAATAAATAATATTTTATGGGAAAATTTTCAGCTGAAAATTTTGCCTAGAAATATACTATTATAGACCCTATTTTTGCCTCAACCAAAAAGATTTACAAAACCCTTATTCTCTCCATCTCCTCCTCCTTCATTACATCATTTTCTTGGGAGATACCGGTGGAGTGCTTCACACTTGAGGAGCAGCTGCTAAGGATCTCCGTTCATCATTTTTGAATCGCAATTAAAGACATCCATCTTTCCATTAATGTAAAGTTTCTTAAGGTAAACATACTGAACTACGAATTAAATATTATTTTTTGCATGGATCCTGCGGAGGGTTTCATTTTTTTTTAAGATTTAAATTTATGTTTTCGTTGCGTTTATGTGCTAAAAACCCTTCAAGAAGATCCACCAGCATAAGTCTGATCGGCTGGCTGGCCTCCTGGAAGATGGTCATAAGTGTACCCCAGACCTTTCTCATCAGCTTTACCTCCATACCAGTCCTGCATAACTGATATCGTGGAGCTATCAATTGAAGCGCTCAACATCTGCATCTGCTCCAACTCAGGCCATCGAACACCAACCGAAACAAAAAGCTTATTACAATAGTGGCATGAGGAATCGCCCCCGATGTCCTGCCTTGCAGAAACTTTAGTATATTCTAATAGATCACCTGGCCGAGATCCACATACTCTGTTAGGAATATATGTATTAGTTTGATGATAAGTTAAACAAAACACTTAAGTAGAAATCTAGTATTTGTAGCCTCAACGGATAAGACCATCTTGGCTATCCGTTGATGGAGTAGCTTTACTTAGAAATAAGTTTAGTATTGTAGCACATTTCAGTCTCTATATTTAAGTTATAATTCTTAGAAGTTGTGGGAAATTATAAGTCATATTGACTGCTAGTGGATATGCAAATAGGAGGGCTAATTGTAAATATTTCATACCCTGTAATTTGTATAAATGAAGTAGTATCAACTGATAGATTAAAGGCCTTCAACGGATGAGAAACAAAGCTTCAACGGATATCTCTAAAGCTTCAACGGATAACATCCATCAACGGATGAGTGCATCAACGGATAAAGCTTCAACTGTTAAAGCATCAACGGATGTCACTAAAGCATCAACGGATAAAGCCATCAACGGATGAAAGATTCAACGAATGCTCAGCTCAATAGTAGTTGATAGTGACAATTCATAACCTAACAGAGGCACATGGGTTGACAGAGAAAATTGGAATGTGGTAGCCTCTTGGAGGAATCAAGAAAAAGCAGCATTTCCATTCTGGTGCAAACAAAGAAGTATTTAAAGATTTACAGATTATCTTAGATTGCATTGGATAGAGAAATAAAGAAGAAACATGTGAAGAACTATTTTATAATTGTATTTTATCTTTGTCTTCACTTGTAAACTTGGTGATATATAAACCAAGTTGTAGCTAGTAATTAGATGTGAATTTTCCAGAGCTGTTTAGAAAAACATAGAGACAAAATCATCTAGTTTGTACTAGGAAGCAGCTGTGAACAATTCTTTGTATCACATATTTTCTGAAATACACATCTCTGGTGGAACAACAAATCCACCAGAAAAGTTTTTTAAAGCCTTTGTGTTCTTTACATTTGTGTCTTGAATATACATCTGTCTGTACCTGCTCAAAGCAATTCACACACACACATATGTTCATCATACACTTAACTTTTGAAACTGCACAAAACTTGAAAAAGTTTTGAGATTTACATTCAACCCCCCTTCTGTAAATCTCATTGTTAGTTCCTTGGGAATAACAATTGGTATCAGAGCGAGCTCTTAACATACAAAGATTTTAAAGATGTACTCTACTAACATCATGAGTAAGAAGGATATTGGAGTGAAGATTCCAATCCTGGAAAGAGATAATTATCATCACCGGAAAGTGAAGATGCATCTACATCTTCTCTCTCAAGATGAAATCTACATCAACTGCATTGAGAATGGTCCTCACATCCCTCACAAAGTGGCCACAGCTGCCACTGCCACAGTTGCTGTTGGACAGTCAATTCCCAAGCCAAAAGCAGAATGGACTGATGAAGAAAGAGGTTCACAAGGACAAGAAGGCCATGAACATTCTGTTTATGGCCTAGACAAAGATATGTTTGATAATGTCATTAACAACCAAACTGCTAAGGAATTTGGGATACTGTACAACTTATCCGTGAAGGTACTAAACAAGTTAGAGAAAACAAAATGCAGCTTCTCATTCAACAATATGAATATTTTCATTCTGAAGAAGGAGAATCATTGAATGATACCTTCAATAGATTTCAGTAACTGTTGAATGGATTGAAGCTGTATGGCAGAGTGTACCAAGTCAAGGATTCCAACTTAAAATTTCTGAGGTCTCTATCAAAGGAATGGAAGCCTATGACTGTTTCACTAAGGAATTCTCAAGATTATAAGGAATTCACACTTGAAAGATTATATGGAATTTTGAAGACCTATGAACTTGAGATGGAGCAAGATGAGCTGTTGGAGAAGGGAAAGAGAAAAGGTGGATCAGTTGCACTTGTAGCTGAAAATGAGAGAACTGAAGCCAGGAATGAAGAAAAGACAATGCCAAGTCTCAAAATTGGCACAAGCAAATCAGAATCAAGCAAGGGAAAGGAGCAAGCAACTGAGGTAGAAGACAATTCCAGTCAAGATGACTCTGATGATATTGATGAACATCTAGCTTTTCTGTCCAGAAGGTTTGCAAAGATGAAATTCAAGAAAAACACTAGAGCCACTAAGCCAAACAAGAACATGGTGGACAAATCTAAGTTCAAGTGTTATAACTGTGGCACAAGTGGACACTTTGCAAGTGAGTGCAGAAAGCCAACTTCTGAAAAGAAGAAATTTGGGCAAGTGGATTACAAAAAGAAATATTTCGAATTGCTAAAACAAAAGGAAAGGGCTTTTCTGACTCAGGAAAATGAATGGGCAGCTGATGGAGCCAATGGAGATGATGATATGGAGTATGTCAACTTAGCCCTGATGGCTAATTCTGATGAAAATGAAACTAGTTCATCAAGCAACCAGGTAATCACTACTGACCTCTCTCAGCTTTCTAAAAATGAATGCAATGAAGCTATAAATGATATGTCCAATGAATTATATCATTTACGTGTTTCCCTTAAATCACTGGCTAAAGAGAACACGATAATTAAAGAGAATAATCTGTTTTTAAGTGATAGGAATGCTGTGTTAGAGGGTAAGATAATTGAGCTTGAAAAGATTAAAATCAAATGCTTATCTGTTGAGAGTGAACTAGAAGTGTATGTTAAGAAAGTAGAAGTTCTTTCTAAACAACTAGAACGTGAGCAAGAGGTAATTAAGGTCTGGAAAACATCTAGGGATGTTAGTGCTCAAATTATCAAGGTTCAAAGAATTGAATCACTCTGTGAGAATGCCTGGAAGAAAAACAAAAAGGAAATTAAATTAATTGATGGACTGTCAACGGATGTGGAATCAACCGATGATGAGAGTCATCCATTGAAGGAAGAAAAGGAGCATCCGTTGAAGGCTTATCAATTGAAACAGGCAAATGATTCTAAAAGGGATAATTTGAAAAATCTCAGTATGAAGTTTGGTTCAACTTCCAAGAACTTTGTCAAAGAAGAAGCTAGCATATCCAAAGATGCCAGTAAGGTGAATATAGGATACATGACTTTAGATCAGTTGAAAAATAGGCTTAAGTTGGTTGAGGATAAAAAGGAAACTAAAAAAAAATCTAATAGAAATGGGAAGGTAGGGATTAACAAAACAAAAACTACACACCTGATAAGTATGCTCCTAGAAAAAGTTGTGTGCATTGTAGTAGTGTTAATCATTTATCTGCTAACTGCAAATCTGTTAAGAATGCTCCCATTCCTTTAACTCCTTCCATGCCTAACATGTCTATGTCACCACTGCATGCTATGCCTGTTATGTCTCAACAGAATCCACATGCAAATTTTGTAAACATGCCATATGTTAATAATCCTTATTTTGCTGCATTTAGTATGCCTCAAATACCATACAACATGCCTATGTGGAATAATATGTTTGCACAATCTATGCCTTATCAAATTCAACCAAATATGCTAAATGATTCTGTGACTAACCCTACACTTCAACCAACTACATCTGAGACCAAGGTTGACTCAAAGTTACCTAAGTCAAAAGGTGCAGGAAGTATGAAGTCTAGGAAAAAGACTAACAAGGCTGGACCCAAGGAAACTTGGGGTACCAAAATCAACTTGATTTGATTTTGTTGTGTGCAGGGAAAAAGAAGGAATCTATGGTACTTGGACAGTGGTTGTTCAAGGCACATGATAAGAGATTTCACCCTGCTCACAGAGTTCAAGGAGAGAGCTGGCCCTAGCATAACCTTTGGAGATGACAGCAAAGGGTTCACTATGGGATATGGCTTGATTTCAAAGGAAAATATCATCATTGATGAAGTTGCATTAGTTGATGGTCTCAAACACAATCTATTGAGCATCAGTCAACTATGTGACAGAGGGAATACTGTTTCCTTCAATTCTGAAGCCTGTTTGTCACCAGTAAGAAGGACAACAAAGTGGTTCTAACTGGAGTTAGAAAAGGGAATGTGTACTTGGCTGACTTCAACTCTACAAATGCAGAATCAATTACTTGTCTTTTCAGCAAAGCAAGTCAAGATGAAAGTTGGCTATGGCACAAGAAGCTGTCCCATTTGAATTTCAAGACAATGAATGATCTAGTCAAAAAGGACTTAGTTAGAGGAATGCCTCTAGTGTAATTCTCAAGGGATGGACTGTGTGATGCTTGTCAGAAAGGAAAGCAAAAGAAAGCATCATTCAGTAAGAAGCTTGAATCAGCAATTGATGAACCATTATAACTGCTACACATGGATCTTTTTGGACCAGTCAATTTCAAGGAAAAGATATTGCCTAGTGATTGTAGATGATTTCTCAAAGTTTTCATGGACCTATTTTCTTGGATCAAAGGATGAAGCTAGTGAAATCATTATCAATCATATCAAGCAAGTCAACAACCATCCAGATTTCAAAGTAAAGAATATCAGGAGTGATAATGGAACTGAGTTCAGGAATTCTACCATGATGTTGTTCTGTGAAGAAAATGGGATCATACATGAGTTCTTAGCTCCAAGGACTCCACAATAGAATGGTGTGGTGGAAAGGAAGAACAGATCACTAATTGAAGCTGCAAGAACAATGCTTGAAGAGTCAAAACTCCCAACATATTTTTGGGGTGAGGCTGTTAACTGTGCATGTTACACTCAAAATATTTCTCTAATCAATCAGGCAAAAGGCATGACTCCCTATCAATTGTTCAAGAGAATAAAACCAACCTTAAACTTCCTTCATGTCTTTGGTTGCAAATGCTACATTCTAAGGAACCAACCTGATCACAAAGGCAAGTTTGATGCAAAGGCTGATGAAGGGATATTTGTTGGTTATTCTGCTGGAAAATCATATAGGGTCTACAATCTAAGAACCAACATTGTTATGGAATCTGTGCATGTTGTGTTTGATGATAAAAAGATTGATGAACTAACAGATGAGGGACATCATGAAGGACACAAATTTGACAACATTGAGATATATTGTGATGATAGTGAAGATGAGAATGATGAAGAAGACACTTCAAAAAGGATTCAAAATTTGCCTTTGGATAATGCACAAAATGTTGCATCAGTTGAAAGTCATAACTCAGCATCCGTTGACAGAAGTAATGCAGCATCCGTTAAAAGACAAAGTGCATCATCCGTTGAAGTACATAATGGAGCATCCTTTGATCATATTTCATCAATGGATAATCAATTTACATCATCAGTTAATAGAACTCCCAGTTCCTTGCAAAGGACCAATAACTTAGGGGGAGTTTCAACCAATCAACACTCTATCTCACATCATGACAATACTGAGGCAACCTCATCTAGAGCTAATCTACCACCTCAAAGAAAATGGACCAAGAATCATCCATTTGAACTAATTATTGGTGATGCAACATCTAAGGTGCAAACTAGAAGGGCTACTCAAGATGAATGTCTATATAGTAGTTTTCTATCACAGGAGGAACCTAAGAGAGTGGAAGAAGCTCTATTGGATCCAGATTGGATTTTAGCAATGCAAGAGGAGCTAAACCAATTTGAGAGGAACAAAGTATGGAAGCTGGTACCCAAGCCAAAGAACAAGAGTTCTATTGACACAAAATGGGTATTCAGAAACAAGATGGATGAAAATGGCATTGTCATAAGGAATAAAGCTAGATTGGTTGCCAAGGGCTACTCTCAACAAGAGGGAATAGATTTTGATGAGACATTTGCTCCTGTTGCAAGACTTGAAGCCATCAGAATTTTTCTAGCCTATGCAGCCCATGTCAATTTCAAAGTCTATCAAATGGATGTCAAGAGTGCATTTCTGAATGGATAATTGGAGGAAGAAGTTTATCTGAGCCAACCTCCAGGTTTTGAAGATCCAAATTTTCCAGACCATGTGTATTATCTGTTGAAAACACTCTATGGACTAAAGTAAGCACCTAGAGCCTGGTATGAGACTTTGTCAAAATTTCTCCTAGATAATTATTTCACAAGAGGTACTGTTGACAAAACTCTTTTCTTTAGAAATGTTAATGGCTCTACAATACTTGTTCAAATTTATGTAAATGATATTATATTTGGTTCTACAGATGATAAACTTTGTAAAAAATTTGCTAAGTTAATGCAAAGTAAATATGAAATGAGCATGATGGGAGAGTTAACTTATTTTCTTGGTTTACAAGTTACACAAGTTAATGATGGAATTTTCATTAGTTAAACTAAATATATTTATGATCTTTTAAAGACGTTTGACTTAATGGAATGTTCATCTGCAAAAACTCCCATGGCCACTGCCACTAAACTTGAATTAAACAAGGCTGAAAAGTCTGTGGACATTATAAGCTATAGAGGCATGGTTGGTTCACTTCTATATTTAACTACCAGTAGACCTGATATAATGTTTTCTACATGTCTTTGTGCTAGATTTCAAGCTGATCCTAGAGAATCTCACTTAGTTGCTATTAAAAGAATTTTCATATATCTCGAAGGGACTCCAAATCTAGGAATTTGGTACCCTAGAGAGTCTGGTTTTGATCTAATTGGCTACTCAGATGCAGATTATGCAGGTTGCAAAATAGACAGGAAAAGTACAACTGGCACCTGTCAATTTCTAGGGAATAAGCTTGTGTCATGGTTCAGTAAGAAGCAAAATTCTGTTTCTACATCAACAACTGAGGCTGAGTACATTGCTGCTGGTAGTTGATGTGCACAGATATTATGGATGAGGAATCAACTATTTGACTATGGGCTAAATGTTGACAAAATTCCAATATTCCGTGACAACACAAGTGCCATTGCCATTACTGAAAATCCAGTGCAGCATTCAAGAACCAAGCACATTGACATCAAGTACCACTTCATAAGGGAACATGTGATGAATGGTACAGTGGAACTTCATTTTGTTCCAAGTGAAAAACAAATTGCAGACATATTTACCAAGCCACTTGATGAATCAACATTCACAAGATTGGTAAGTGAGCTAGGTATGCTTAATTATTCCTAAATTCATGTCCTAATTGTAATTTGTTTTGTTGCCTGAAATAAATTTGTTGCAAGAACAAAGTTGGCTTTAAGTAAAGTTTATTCTATCAATGGATATTCCCTATCCGTTGAAAGCCAAAATTGTTCTATCAACGGATGTCCATTATCCGTTGAAAGACAAATACATTTCTGGTAATTTTATCTTTCAACGGATAAAACTGTGTTAATCTTCAACGGATAACTGTTTACCTCATCCGTTGAAGTGTCACATCAGTCGTTTTGAGTGAGTCACAGCCGTTGATTCTATTTACTTAACCGTTGATACACATATATATACACAGTTGTATGTATTTATATTAAAGGCAGTGTTTAGAATATATACAGTTTTTCTTTTATTCTCAAACGACTGTAATTCACTTAAAAATATTGTTTAATCATTCTCTTTATGTTTTAATTTGAGAAAGTATAAAAGCCCCTTTGAATTATTATTTTCACTTTACGCTTTCTTGCAATTTTCAAAAGCTTTTACTCTCTTTCTCTCCTAAAACTCTCAACTTTCTCTGCAACTTCTACCCACAACAATGGCACCAGTAGTAAAGATAATGTCCCAATCTGGGTTTGTCTATGAGAAAAACTGCAAACTGAGCTATGTAATTATGTACTTCATCACAAGATGATGGACTTCATCAAAAACTGCAAACTGAGCTATGTAATGCTAAAAACCCCAATGATTTACTGTGAGGTAGTTGAGGAAATTTGGACAACTGCTGAGTTCAACCCCACTGATATGACCATCTCTTTCTCTCTCAAAGGTAAGGATTACTGTATTAACTGTGATGATATACAGTCCTGTTTTAAATTACCTGAGAACAATGCCATAACACCACACACTGATAATGATGTATCTAGCATGTTAGATTCCATAGGCTATTCCCTTGATTCTACTAGTTTAGGCAGTATTAAGAGAAAAGGCCTTAGGAAAGAATGGAGTTTTCTCAGTGATGCCTTTATTAAGGTTTTCTCTGGGAAAATTAGTAATTTTGATGCAATAACTTCATCTCTTGTTAATATGCTCTATATGCTGGTTTCTGATAGGTACTACAATTTTAGCAACTATGTTATGCTAGAATTGGGTACTAGGTTAGGTAACAAGGCTAATAGACCTCATAACATCTACTATGCTAGATTCTTTATGTTATTGGCTAACCATGTTGCTGAAGGTTTGGTCATAACTAATGAGAGCAATAAACTCAAATGATGGGCACAAGAGAAAAGGGTCCTTGCAGACCTTTTGAGAATGAACCTCAACAGCCAGGTGCCATTGGTATATTTACCAATAATGAATGCACCTCAGGTAAGTGAGGTAAATACTTCCAAAAGGGTGCAGCTATTGAAAATAGTCCCCAACCAGGGACACAGAACAAAAGAGGGAGGGACACTGAAGCCACACACTCACCTGTAAAAGCCTTCACAAGAAGAAAGAAGGTCAAAACCCTAGTTTCCACACAGGGTGCACACACTGCACAGATACAACCACCTGTATCTATGCCTTCTCAAATTCAGCTTGACGTGACTCCAACAAATGTGGAGTCACAACCCCATTCTCTCAAAATTGACACACACCAACCACCAAATTCTCCATCACCATCTCTGGATGTGGACATGATTTGCACATCACTTCCTGATTCTCCCTCTTTACAACTCAGGGAGGAGCCCCACTCAAATACTGGTGATCATCATCTTTTAGATGATTTGTTGGATCATCAGCTAATTCTTTCAGACTTAGTTGAAGAATCTGTGTCCTAAATTAAAATCAATCCACACAGATTCAACAATTATGTCACTTTCAATTTCTACTTCTTTTCCTTCTTCAACGGATATCCCTCATCCGTTGACAAGTGGTTGTTCTTCAACGGATAAGCTTAACAGCAATTATCCGTTGATACCATCAGTTTCAACTTCAACGGATATTCCTTATCCATTGATGGTCTCTACACAAACAACTGAATTAACTCCAAGTGTAGAAGATATGGTTACTGTACAATCACTTCTAGGGTTGAGGGAATGGAGTGAAAACTTGAGTGAGAGGCTGGGTTGCTCCCAGGCAAAAGGAGAGCTTGAGAGTCTAAATATGCATGCTATTTCTTCCAGCATGGCAAAAGAAAGTGAGAGGAGTACCACCTTAGTAGGTGAAGGTGAGGGTGTGAGGAGTGTGAGCCAGGGGGAGCCCCTGATGCAAGAAAAGAGATAAATTGAGAGAAAAGCAGGTACAGAAGATATAAGGGTGGATCCAGCCATTTCTAGTGAGTCAATGATTGTGGATGATGCTGAAAAGGAAAGACAATTTCAGCAACATTACAAAGCTGTAATTGATAACATTTCCTTCGATGCTGACACTTTTACTCATCCTGTGTCAGCCTATCAACTGTTGGCTACTCAGGGCAATGAGGAGGCAGAAAAGACTTTAAATCTAGTACATACTTCAGAATCTCTACAAAGGGATAAAGTTGCTGTCAATATGATGCCTTCTACAGCTGGTGAGCCATCTGAAGAATTTGGAGTAAATTCTAATGATGATGACTCTGATTCTTTTGATGGAAGCATGAACTTAGGGGGAGATGAAGGCCCAAGTTCTATTCCAGAGTTACCTGAATGGGCATTGACAAAGGAGTCTACACCAGGGCATTTTAATGTATCCTTAGTCAAACAAGTCATGGCTATCCAAAAGGCAATTCAGGAAACTTCAAATACTGGTACCAAGGCTATTCTTCAATCCCACTTGGATTCTCTACATCTCATGAAGCTACAACAATTAAGACAGAATCTAAGTGTGGATGAACTCAAGAAGGATATAGCTGACTTGAAGTCCTACAATACTGAGAAGCTGGATTCAATCATGCCCTTTGGTACCATGCAGGAACTGTTACTGAGACTGAGAAGAGAATCAGATGCTGAAAAGAAGATGGCCAAATTGGAGGAAAGAGTTCAAGTTATTGAAAACTCTATGGTCACCATTCTTCACAATCAACAGTCTCAGACTAGTCTTCTAATGCAACTGGCTAAAGCACAGGGCTTGACCCCTCTCATTGATGATAACAAAAAGGGGGAGAATAAAGGGGAAGGGGAAGGGGAGCCATCTACACATATACAAATATCAAAAGTGCTAGTTCCAGCCATCACTACTTCTCCAACACTTCAAATCCAAGGAAAGCTTGATGGAATTGATCTAATCCAGCTAGCAGCAGTTGAGATGAAGGTGAAAGAGCAAAGGAGAAGAATTGATGAAAGGATGCAACAAGTGTTTGGCTCTACAACTACAAAATCCTTATCTGTGAAACATAGCATAAAAGTTGAGCCAATCATTATGGAGCACAAGCCAGTAAGGAGGAATAAGGTTGGAGAAACTTCTTTCAGGAACCTGAAGCTCATGGTACTCAAGCCAACCACTAGATTCAACAAGGACTCTACAAAGAACCCTCTAAGCTTTGCTCAACTAAAAGAAGAGGATTTTCCTCTTCCAAAGCCTGATGAAGACAAAGTTTTGGGTGGTAACATCATAAAGCACAAAGAGACCAAGGATGTAGTGGAAAGAATGAATATGGCTATCATCTATAGAGAGGGAAAGAGTATCTGTGTGATACAAGGACATCCCAAATTCTGAATAGCCAAGAGTGTGGCGCCCTCCAAACCCGGGTCAGAAGTTTGGGGTCCACACACACACCTTAATTATAACCTGCTTATAACAATAATAAAGATAATAATAATATATGCAGTGACCCTACTTATCAACCACCACGGACCGCAACAGGTTAAAGTATGCACACAAGCCAAACACACTAATATATTACAAACCGTTCAAATCCCAACTATTTCAAACTCACACTGAGTATCAAACATTATTATAAACTTTTACAAACTTAAATTATCCCAAAAGAAGCCTACTAGCTCAGCTTCCTCAACCTGAACCCCTAGCTCTCGCGCTGGACTGGGGATCCTCGCTACCAACTGGTTCCTTTTTAACTGGAAAGAATATAAACAACATCGCACAAATGAGCTAACTAGCTCAGCAAGTCACAATGACAAAACTGAGAATAATGATCATCAGGTGACTATGATTATGATATCAAGTAAACATTGGATTATGATTTAGAATTGGATATTATACTTTTAATTTAAAAACCAAGGTTAGGCTGCTGATCAGTCACGCACTAACCCCGAGCAAGGCACACAACATTGCTCTAACTACTGGATCCAAGGCACACATTGGCCTAACTTGACCATTATATGGTCTGACCACGAATATGGTCCACAATTTTATAAAAACACTCCAATTCTAACATAATAACAAAATATGCAATAATAAACAATAACCAAAATCATTAACAACAATGAGTGTTTAACAATGAAAGGTTTTCAATCTTTGTCAGGATCAATAAAGTAGTTTAAAAGCTTGAACGCTGGGTAATGAAAGAATTGGATAACAAAAGAATCAATATTTCAGGATTTCAAAGATTTGGGCTCTCAAAGCATAGGATACAATGGTTGAATGTACAAGTAATTCAGTTCAGTGTTTGGGATTTTGGTTGCATGTATTTATGGAATAGTATCGTATACTTGAGGTTCGAGTTTGGGTTTACAATAATCAATGGCTTAGAAAGAATATGGTTCATAGCTCAAGAACAATAACTGAAATCAGGGTTTAGGTTTCCGTGCTTCAAAGCACTTGCAATGTCAACAAGACTATCAAGAATTACAATATCTCGAGAAAGTTCAGAACACTTGCCTGGTATTAGCTTACTACTCTGCACTGACTTCCAATCACAACCGTCTTACTCTTCAACTATCTGTTTTCCTTTCCTACGTCTTGCCTTTTCTGCTCACATATCATAAGCATCTATCAATCATCAACTCATAGAGTTCTATTCAACACACACTTCTATCTACCCTTTGTTTTACCCAAATCCGATTAACGGATTGAAATCTATGCAATAACGAAGTAAACACCGAATATATAGACCGATAGTCAAACAACAGGTCACGTATAACACATAATACATCACGTAATCAATGACATATCATTTATAAAGAAGTCTCGGGTCATAAATGTGCTTTCGGGTATTTAAAATAATTTTTAAAACATTTTTCGGAATTAAAACGGGTCGTTGGATCAATTTCGGGTTAATAAACAGGGTTCGGTTGGCCAATTCTGGCTCCGAAACAATTTTAGAATAATTATCGAGCCTTGAAAATAATTTAGAATAATATTTTAAAGCTCGAAACTATTTTTCAGAATTTTTAAATCATTTTTAATAATTAAATCTAATTAAATAATTAATTAAAAATCAATTAATAATTAATTAAATCAATTAATCAATTAATTTTCGAATTAATTGACTAATTAATCAATTAAAAATTAACTGAAATTAATTAACTAATTAATTCAGATTTATTTGTGAATTAAAAATAATTTTCGGAATTAAAATAATAATTTTTAGAATTTTCAGAAATTAAAAACGAATTTTTATAATAAAAATAAATAGGATATATGATTTTTAAACATTTTTAAAACAGGAATCCTATTTTTGCAAAGTCTGGAAACTTCAGGGACCTAACTGCATCGTTTTTAAAACTACAGGGGCCTGTTTGCAATTTTACCAACCCCGCCGTCGACTTCGCCGGAGTGTGGCCGGAGAACACGATTCCGGCCACCTCAGGCCACCAAACTGTCGAGATCACAACTACACCTCACCAGGAACATATTCATGCAATCAAATCATTATAATCATTCATGTGTTTGGCCGGAAATTGGCCAAGAACATCGCCGGTTTCCGGCGAACATCGAAAATATTCAAAACACAACTCCCTTCTCTACAGACCTCGTTGGTTCATGAAACTTATACGACTGGATTGCTAATTTCACAAAGAACACAACCCACTATAACACAACATCAATCTATCACAGAATAAGAAACCCCCAAATTTCAATTAAGAACATTCATACGGGTTATAAACCCTAATTTTAAAATTCGAAAATCAAACTCAAATTTGAACATGTTATTGAACTCCAAATCAGACGTATGACATATGAAAATCATCAGGAAAACAAGCTCTACAACATGCAATCATCAAATCATACAAACAATCATTCGAACAAAAATTCATATTTTTAATAAAATAAATTCGAAAATAAATAAATTTTTAGAAATTAAACCTTTGATTCTGCAGTGAAACAAAGCTCAGAATCTGATAGAACACCTCAAATCCTTCGTTTTGGTTACTCAAGCTTTGAAAACAGAGATCGGTAACGCCTTCGTTTTGCTGTTTGATTCTTAGAACAGTTTATGAATATAAGATTTTTCTCTGTAAAATTATATAATTATCTGTCTGCAAATGATTTTTATACGAAATAAAATACAGTAAAAGGCTATTTATAATTACGGAAAATTAGTATCCCGTTGGATCATTCCGGATATAAAATGGTACGTTTATTTATAAAAACTGATCCAAACGGTATCGGTTTTCGGGATAATTATCCAAATCAGTACAGCTTGTACTGCGATCTTGGTCTCAGCACCCAGTTACACGTACTACGAAGTGATAATTGGGATAGTTTAATAAAAAAGCTCCCGTTTATCGAAAATACGGGTTTTATTAATTTACCGAAACGAATATTGTATCGAAAATGTTATGCCGGGACCCGCGCAGGACAAACCGTACGCCGGATCGAAAAAGTCAAAACATGGAAAATGCTCGGAATATTACAATTAGGTTAGGAAGGAGTTCTCGGAAGAGTTTCATGTTCCAAAAACGTAACAACGGTTGACGTCGGTTGGTTCCCGTTTTTATAAAATAAATTTTAATTACCCGGAAAAAGATTTTAAAAATTTCATATGATTCTTATAAATCTATAAATCAACATAAAAATAATTAGGAAGATATGACAATTATCTATATTTTATTTTGGACATATGAAAATTAAAATACTCAATTAATATTATTTTTGAATATTCAAGTACATATATCACTTAACAATTAACTCACAGAATAGATACTGAACACACATATTAATTATTTAATAGTAAAAATAATTACACGTTATATCCCGGATATTACATCCTTCCCCCCTTAAAAGGATTCTGTCCTCAGAATCTCCTAAGAAAACAAATGAGGATACTTTTCTCTCATATCACTTTCTAACTCCCAGGTTGACTCTTCAACCTTTGGGTTTCTCCACAATACTCTTACTAACTTTATCACTTTATTCCTCAATACTTTCTCTCTTTCCTCTAAAATCTCTATTGGATTCTCTACATATGATAAATCTGCCTGAAGCTCTATTGGCTCATATTCTATTACATGCCTGGAGTCTGGATTATATTTCTTGAGCATCGATACATGAAAAACATTGTGAATGTGCCCCATGTGTGGAGGTAACGCCAATTCGTAAGCGACTTTGCCAACGCTCTTTAGGATCTCAAAAGGTCCGACATATCTTGGGCTTAGCTTCCCTTTCTTCCCAAACCTTGTTAGTCCTTTCCATGGTGATACTTTCAATAATACCAAGCTCCCTTCTTCAAATTCCATGTCTTTCCTTGACTGGTCTGCATATCTCCTCTGACAATTTTGTGCGGCTATTAATCTCTTCTGGATAATTTCAACAACTTCCTTTGTCTGTTGCACCAATTCAGGTTCGAGTATTTTACGTTCTCCTACTTCGTTCCAATATAATGGAGATCTACATTTGCATCAATAAAGGGCTTCATAAGGTGGCATCCCAATGCTGGCGTGATAACTGTTGTTATAAGCAAATTCTACCAGGGGTAAATGCTCGTCCCAACTTCCTTTGAAATCAATAGCACAAACACGTAGCATGTCCTCGATTGTCTGGATTGTTCTTTCACTTTGGCCGTCCGTCTGCGGGTGATAGGCCGTACTCATATTCAATTTTGTTCCCAAACATTCTTGAAAACTCTTCCAAAATCTTGAATTAAACCTTGGATCTCGATCAGATACGATAGACACTGGAACTCCATGACGAACTACAATTTCTTTTAGGTACATATGGACTAACTTGTCGAGCGAAAATCTTTCATTTATAGGCAAAAAATGAGCTGACTTGGTAAGTCTATCCACTATAACCCAAATGGCATCATGATTAGCCCTTGTCCTTGGTAATCCAACTATGAAATCCATGGTAATATGTTCCCACTTCCATTCTAGAATCTCCAATGGCTGTAGCAATCCGCTTGGTCTCTGATGCTCTGCTTTAACTCTCTGACAGGTATAACATTTGCTAACCCATTCCACAATTTCCCTCTTCATATTTGGCCACCAATAATTCTTCTTTAAATCTCTGTACATTTTGGTACTCCCTGGATGAATGGAATATCTTGAACTATGTGCCTCTTGTAAAATTTCATTCTTTAACTCCGTCACTGGTGGAATCCAAACTCTTGAAGAAAACCTAAGAATAACTTGATCATCTTGTTGCGTGCATAATTCCTCACCTACCAAACTATTTATATCTTGATCCATTACCTCTTTCTGGCATTTCTTTATTTTCTCCAATAACTCCGGTTGGAAAATCATACTGTACACTTTTGCTTCCTCAGGCTTGCAAATTCTAACCTCCAATTCTAATTTCTGAAATTCTTTATATATTTCTTCAGGTACAGATAACACATTTAACCTTTCCTTCCGACTTAACGCATCTGCTACAACATTCGCCTTACCGGGATGATAATTAATCGAGCAATCATAATCCTTGATCAATTCTAACCATCTCCTTTGCCTCATATTAAGTTCCTTCTGGGTAAATATATATTTCAAACTTTTGTGATCCGTGAAAATCTCACACTTTTCTCCATACAAATAATGTCTCCAAATCTTCAAAGCAAAAACTATAGCTGCTAGCTCCAAGTCATGAGTAGGATATTTCTGTTCGTGTGGTTTCAATTGCCTTGACGCATAAGCAATCACCTTGTCGTGCTGCATAAGAACACATCCTAATCCTTTATGAGAAGCATCGCTATAAATTACGAAATTCCCTTGATCGTCTGGAAATGACAAAACAGGTGCCGTGATTAATCTTCGCTTCAACTCCTGAAAACTTTCTTCGCACTTGTCGTTCCATATAAACTTTTCATTCTTTCATGTAAGCTTTGCTAATGATGTGGCAATCCTTGAGAAATTCTGAACAAATCGACGATAATATCCCGCCAATCCTAGGAAACTTCTTACCTCAGTGGGTGTTCTCGGTCTCTCCCAATTCGTAATTGCTTCGATCTTTGCCGGGTCCACTTTGATCCCTTCGTTACTGACTATGTGTCCTAAGAACTGAACTTCCTGTAGCCAAAACTCACACTTCGACAGTTTAGCATATAACTTCTTTTTCCTTAAAATCTCCAAAGCCGTTCTCACATGTTCCGCATGATCCTCTTCCGTTTTGGAATAGATTAAAATATCGTCTATAAACACAATAACAAACTTATCCAAATACTCCTTAAAAATTCTGTTCATCAGGTCCATAAACGCTGTTGGGGCATTGGTCAATCCAAAAGACATCACTAGAAATTCATAATGCCCATACCTTGTTCTGAAAGCTGTCTTTGGTATATCTTCTGGCTTGATCTTTAGTTGATGATATCCCGATCTTAAATCAATTTTGGAGAAGTACTTGGCTCCCTTCAATTGGTCAAACAGATCATCGATTCTGGGTAACGGATACTTGTTCTTGATTGTCAGCTTGTTGAGCTCCCTATAGTCAATGCACAGTCTCATGCTTCCATCTTTCTTCTTGACAAATAATACCGGGGCTCCCTACGGGGATACGCTGGGTCTAATTACTCCTTTCTCTAATAATTCTTGTAATTGCCTTGCTAGCTCTTTCATCTCAACAGGCGCCATTCTGTACGGGGCTTTGGACACCGGTTCTGTTCCAGGTTCTAAGTCGATCGCAAATTCAATTTCTCTATCTGGAGGAAGTCCTGGTAACTCGTCGGGAAATACGTCTGGAAATTCATTCACTATTGGAATATCTTCAAGTTTTGCTGGCTCCTGACTTCTGTCAATTACACATGCTACAAAATGCTCACATCCTTGTCGTAGTAACTTCTTGGCTTGAATCATTGTTAAGAATTTCTTTATTTGTTTCTAACCTTTGAACGTTATTATTCTTTCGTCTGGCGTTTTCACCATTACTTTCTTATTTCGACAATCTATCTGAGCATCATGCTTAGATAACCAATCCATCCCTAATATCACATCAAATTCTCCTAACTTAAATGGTATCAAATCTACACAAAACTTACTACCAGAATTCTCAATCTCACAATTTCCACAAACTTGGTTTACAGTTACACGTTCTTGATTTGCTAATTCCACAGTCATTATTTCATTTAAGCACTCAACTGGACAGTTTAATTTACTAACAAAATCTAGTGAAACAAACGATCGAGTTGCTCCCGAGTCTATTAACACTTGGCACATAAAGAATTCACATTAAGCGTACCTGCCACGACATCCGTATCCTGGATCGCATCCTTCACCGACATGTCAAAAACTCTAGCCCTTGAAGTCTCATTCACTGTTGGGGTAGATCCCATAATCCTCAATGCATTACTGACTGGGGCTGGTGTCTTGCAATCCCTGGCCATATGTCCTGGCTTCCCACATTTAAAGCATGTAAATCCAATGACTAGAACCTTCACTGCTGGATTCCGGATAGGCTGATCCTTATTTGCTGGCTGATTTCGGCACTCCCTTGAATAGTGCCTTTTCTGGTTGCATTTAAAACATACCACATTCAACTTGTTACAAACTCCTCCATGCTTCTTTCCACAAACTTGACAATCTGGAAAAGTTAATCTCAACTGATTCGGCTGATTCACATTAGCTGGACGATTGCCCTGGCCTCCGTCTCCTGCATTTTGTCTCCTGAAATTAAAATTTCTCCCTGGCTGAAACTTGCCCTTCTTAAAATTTGGAAACTTCCCTGTTTGTGACTGACCCTCACTTCCCTCAACTTTCCTTTTCTTGCTTTCCTTATCTTTCTGGAACATCTCACTCTCTGTCTCTGCGATCATAGCCTTCTGTACAACCCCGGCATAGGTATCCAATTCAAAAATAGCTACCTTCCCTCTGATTCATGGCTTCAAGCCTTGCTGGAATCTCTTAGCTTTCTTTCTATCAGTATCAACATACGACGGCACATACCTTGACAATTCCTCAAACTTCCCCTCATAATCTGTTACCGACATATTCCCTTGCTTTAACTCTAAAAACTTCAGCTCCATTTGATCCTGAACAAATTGAGGGAAATACTTTTCTAGAAACAATTCCTTGAACCTTTCCCAAGTAATAACATCCGTACCTTCCAATGTCTTCACCATCTCCCACCAATAGGTGGCTTCATTCTTCAGATAGTAACTTGCAAACTCAACCTTCTGTTCTTCCTTTACTTTCACTAAGGCAAATGCCTTCTCTTTTTCCTTTAACCAAACATTTGCTTCAATTGGCTCTAAGGAACCCTTGAATTCTGGTGGGTTTATTACCTGAAAAGTTTTGAAAGTTACCTGGGGATTGGTCTGTCTTTGTTGTTGTTGTGCTATGTGAACTGTTTGTTGGGCCAAGATTTGAAGAATCTGGGCTATTGCTGGGTCCATAGGTCCTGGGTTCACATTCGGGTTTGTATCATCTTGATTGTTGTTGTTGTTGGTTTCTTCATTTCGGGTGTTGGTGCGGGTATTTCTTTTGGGAGGCATTTTCTGTAAAGAATCAATCAATTTATTTAGCTTTTGTATCAAATATTTGCATAAAAGAAAAGTTTTGTAAAACAGGAATATCTCTTTTTGAAAACAGTGGTAATTAAGTAAATTGCATGCTTCTTTACAGAATATAAACAGTTATGGAAAACATGGTACATGGCATCACAGGGTATAACTGGTGCAATAAATAAGGTAAGGTAAAACAGGTGCAATAAAATAAATGACAGTGCTGGAAAGGAAAAAGGTACTGATATATATAGATCAAAAGTTTTAGGGTAGTACAAGCGTAAAGATGCTTCGAAAGTAAAAGCAAAAAGGGTACAACAACCTACTCACTAGTCAACATAGCTAGTCTATAAATACAACTCAAAAGTCTACTGATACACACTACACACTACTGTACATGCTATATAACCATACAACACTGCTCCGCATCTCCACCTCTGAGTCTCTAACTCATGGCAAGTCTGGACCTCCAATCTCCTCAAGCTCCTCTAGAACCCACTTAGCCCATTCCACTAGGAAGTCAGGGGTGATGTCCTCATGTGTAGCCTCAGCAATCCTCACTGCAGCTGTCCTACGAAACGCCTGTAGCCTCTCTCTGAGTCGCCTCTCACCACTCCCAACCTCTCTGGTACGCATGATATGTAGTAACTCCTGAATCTAACCCTGAAGGAATCGCTGCTCCATAAAGCAAGCCTCAAACTGATGATATGGGACAGGATAAGAAGAGAACTGAAAAGGTACTCCTGTAACTGAATGACTAGTAAAACCGGAATCAGCAGGTGGGGGTCCTCTAACAGGTGGCCTCATGCCTGGAGGTGGAATAGCCTGCAGTGGCACGGGCTGCAACACCGGTGGAGGTAGAATAGCCAATGCTGGTGGAACAACAGGACGTGGATGCGAAAACGGCACTCCAACTGAAGGCTCTGAGTGATCAGCTGATACGGGAATAAAAGAGTCGGCCATCTCTGCTATCTGAAATCATATCGCAATATAAGAATCTCGTTCCATAACGCAAACTATACTAATACCTGATATACCGAAGCACTCAACCTCTCAACGTTCTTTCATCCTATGCCTTACTTCTAATCTTAACCCTCTACCCATTCCCGTTAACCTAGGCTTGTGTCAGTGACTTATAACCTGTAGCTCTGATACCAAACCTGTGGTGCCCTCCAAACCCGGGTCAGAAGTTTGGGGTCCACACACACACCTTAATTATAACCTGCTTATAACAATAATAAAGATAATAATAATATATGCAGTGACCCTACTTATCAACCACCACGGACCGCAACTGGTTAAAGTATGCACACAAGCCAAACACACTAATATATTACAAACCGTTCAAATCCCAACTATTTCAAACTCACACTTAGTATCAAACATTATTACAAACTTTTACAAAATTAAATTATCCCAAAAGAAGCCTACTAGCTCAGCTTCCTCAACCTGAACCCCTAGCTCTCGCGCTGGACTGGGGATCCTCGCTACCAACTGGTTCCTTTTTAACTGGAAAGAATATAAACAATATCGCACAAATGAGCTAACTAGCTCAGCAAGTCACAATGACAAAACTGAGAATAATGATCATCATGTGACTATGATTATGATATCAAGTGAACATTGGATTATGATTTAGAATTGGATATTATACTTTTAATTTAAAAACCAAGGTTAGGCTGCTGATCAATCACGCACTAACCCCGAGCAAGGCACACAGCATTGCTCTAACTACTGGATCCAAGGCACACATTGGCCTAACTTGACCATTATATGGTCTGACCACAAATCTGGTCCACAATTTTATAAAAACACTCCAATTCTAACATAATAACAGAATATGCAATAATAAACAATAACCAAAATCATTAACAACAATGAGTGTTTAATAATGAAAGGTTTTCAATCTTTGTCAGGATTATTAAAGTAGTTTAAAAGCTTGAACGCTGGGTAATGAAAGAATTGGATAACAAAAGAATCAATATTTCAGGATTTCAAAGATTTGGGCTCTCAAAGCATATGATACAATGGTTGAATGTACAAGTAATTCAGTTCAGTGTTTGGGATTTTGTTTGCATGTATTTATGGAATAGTATCGTATACTTGAGGTTCGAGTTTGGGTTTACAATAATCAATGGCTTTGAAAGAATATGGTTCATAGCTCAAGAACAATAACTGAAATCAGGGTTTAGGTTTCCGTGCTTCAAAGCACTTGCAATGTCAACAAGACTATCAAGAATTACAATATCTCGAGAAAGTTCAGAACACTTGCCTGGTATTAGCTTACTACTCTGCACTGACTTCCAATCACAACCGTCTTACTCTTCAACTATCTGTTTTCCTTTCCTACATCTTGCCTTTTCTGCTCACATATCATAAGCATCTATCAATCATCAACTCATAGAGTTCTATTCAACACACACTTCTATCTACCCTTTGATTTACCCAAATCCGATTAACGGATTGAAATCTATGCAATAACGAAGTAAACACCGAATATATAGACCGATAGTCAAACAACAGGTCACGTATAACACATAATACATCACGTAATCAATGACATATCATTTATAAAGAAGTCTCGGGTCATAAATGTGCTTTCGGGTATTTAAAATAATTTTTAAAACATTTTTCGGAATTAAAACGGGTCGTTGGATCAATTTCGGGTTAATAAACAGGGTTCGGTTGGCCAATTCTGGCTCCGAAACAATTTTAGAATAATTATCGAGCATTGAAAATAATTTAGAATAATATTTTAAAGCTCGAAACTATTTTTCAGAATTTTTAAATCATTTTTAATAATTAAATCTAATTAAATAATTAATTAAAAATCAATTAATAATTAATTAAATCAATTTATCAATTAATTTTCAAATTAATTGACTAATTAATCAATTAAAAATTAACTAAAATTAATTAACTAATTAATTCAGATTTATTTGTGAATTAAAAATAATTTTCGGAATTAAAATAATAATTTTTAGAATTTTCAGAAATTAAAAACGAATTTTTATAATAAAAATAAATAGGAAATATGATTTTTAAACATTTTTAAAACAGGAATCCTATTTTTGCAAAGTCTGAAAACTTCAGGGACCTAACTGCATCGTTTTTAAAACTACAGAGGCCTGTTTGCAATTTTACCAACCCCGCCGTCGACTTCGCCGGAGTGTGGTCGGAGAACACGATTCCGGCCACCTCAGGCCACCAAACTGTCCAGATCACAACTACACCTCACCAGGAACATATTCATGCAATCAAATCATTATAATCATTCATGTTTTGGCCGGAAATTGGCCAAGAACATCGCCGGTTTCCGGCGAACATCGAAAATATTCAAAACACAACTCCCTTCTCTACAGACCTCGTTGGTTCATGAAACTTATACGACTGGATTGCTAATTTCACAAAGAACACAACCCACTATAACACAACATCAATCTATCACAGAATAAGAAACCCCCAAATTTCAATTAAGAACATTCATACGGGTTATAAACCCTAATTTTAAAATTCGAAAATCAAACTCAAATTTGAACATGTTATTGAACTCCAAATCAGACGTATGACATATGAAAATCATCAGGAAAACAAGCTCTACAACATGCAATCATCAAATCATACAAACAATCATCCGAACAAAAATTCATATTTTTAATAAAATAAATTCGAAAATAAATAAATTTTTAGAAATTAAACCTTTGATTCTGCAGTGAAACAAAGCTCAGAATCTGATAGAACACCTCAAATCCTTCGTTTTGGTTACTCAAGCTTTGAAAACAGAGATCGGTAACGCCTTCGTTTTGCTGTTTGATTCTTAGAACAGTTTATGAATATAAGATTTTTCTCTGTAAAATTATATAATTATCTGTCTGCAAATGATTTTTATACAAAATAAAATACAGTAAAAGGCTATTTATAATTACGGAAAATTAGTATCCCGTTGGATCATTCCGGATATAAAATGGTACGTTTATTTATAAAAACTGATCCAAACGGTATCAGTTTTCGGGATAATTATCCAAATCAGTACAGCTTGTACTGCGGTCTTGGTCTCAGCACCCGGTTACACGTACTACGAAGTGATAATTGGGATAGTTTAATAAAAAAAGCTCTTGTTTATTGAAAATACGGGTTTTATTAATTTACCGAAATGAATATTGTATCGAAAATGTTGTGCCGAGACCCGTGCAGGACAAACCGTACGCCGGATCGAAAAAGTCGAAACATGGAAAATGCTCGGAATATTACAATTAGGTTAGGAAGGAGTTCTCGGAAGAGTTTCGGGTTCCAAAAACGTAACAACGGTTGACGTCGGTTGGTTCCCGTTTTTATAAAATAAATTTTAATTACCCGGAAAAAGATTTTAAAAATTTCATATGATTCTTATAAATCTATAAATCAACATAAAAATAATTAGGAAGATATGACAATTATCTATATTTTATTTTGGACATATGAGAATTAAAATACTCAATTAATATTATTTTTGAATATTCAAGTACATATATCACTTAACAATTAACTCACATAATAGATACTGAACACACATATTAATTATTTAATAGTAAAAATAATTACACGTTATATCCCGGATATTACAAAGAGGGAAGAAACCATGAGGTTAAAGGAAGAAGCTAAAAAGCTGAAGGCTGAAGGCTGACAAAAAAGCACAAGCAAAGCTTGAAAAATAGCTAAAGTCAAGTCAAATTGAAGAAAAAAAGAAGATTGAAGACAAGAGTGAAGGAGACAAAACTGAAAGCATAAATATGGATATGGGGAATATGGTTGGTGAGAGTGTGGAGGAAAGAAGTGAGGAAAGAAAGGAATGGCAGAAAGGGAACAGAAAGAAGGCCAAGGCAAAAAGGAAGAATGGAGATGACACTGAGGAAACCCAATCAAAATCTAAACCACTACCTTCTATTCCTGAAACTGTTGTGGCTGATCCCAGTATAAATATCCATGATGAAACAATCATCCCTAAAGAGGAACCTATTGATTGGGACACCATCAAATTGCCTACGTTCTTAACTACCTCTCCACCACCAAAGAAACTGAAAAGAAAATCCAAATCAACACCTCCTCTAACCTCAAGTAAATTCACTCAGAAATATAAACCTAAGCCTAAGCCACAAGCCTCAAAGGATGATTATGTTCACATTTGTGACATAAAAGAATATACAGATATTGAACTCTTCCTGGATGAGCTGGAGGAAGTAAGGGGAATAAATGCCTATAGACAGCTACCAGAAAGGCTAGTGTTCAAGTATAAAGGAAGTGTGGAAAGAACTTGGCCTCTTCAAAGAATTCTAAGTGAGGGCTATTCTACCTTGATTAGAGTCTACTCAGCTATCAAAAGGGATACTGGCTTTACCAGGACTGCCAAAAATGAGATTCTCAACAAGATTGCCAGCATAAGGAAGAATTAGTGGGAGTCAAATTCCTTGCCTTGAACAATACTCATCCCTGAGCATGGAATTATAATTCATAAATCACCTCAGTGGTTGATGGAGTTCAGAGACAATAAAGGAGTCAGAAGATTTTTCAGACTTGAAGACCAGCTTAAAATTGCCAGTAATGAAACTCTCAAGGACATGCAATCTAAGTTGGATATCAGTGAAGAAGATGAAGCTGAATTCTACAGACAACTCCAACTCCAAGTAGAGGAAAATGACAGGAGGTTAGGGAAGAAAATAAGGGAACAAAGGAAAAGAAAATGATTTGCTCAGACTAACGGAGCACCCTTGGAAACACTGTAAATCTTCAATTCTATCTCAGTACATACACTTTTGCAGCACTTTTGAATTTTTACTTGGTTTCAACTCATATATTTGTTAAGTGTTTTGTTATCATCAAGTTAACCCTGAATTTATGCGTACAATTCTAGTAGAAATAAATAGGGGGAGATTGTTAGGAATATATGTATTAGTTTGATGATAAGTTAAACAAAACAATTAAGTAGAAATCTAGTGTTTGTAGCCTCAACGGATAAGACCATCTTGACTATGCTTTAATGGAGTAGCTTTACTTAGAAATAAGTTTAGTATTATAGCACATTTCAGTCTCTGTATTTAAGTTATAATTCTTAGAAGTTGTGGGAAATTATAATTCATGTTGACTACTAGTGGATATGCAAATAGAAGGGCTAATTGTAAATATTTCATGCCCTGTAATTTTGTATAAATGAAGTAGTATCAACTGATAGATTAAAGGCCTTCAACGGATGAGAAACAAAGCTTCAACAGATGTCTCTAAAGCTTCAACGGATAACATCCATCAACGGATGAGTGCATCAACTGATAAAGCTTCAACTGTTAAAGCATCAACGGATGTCACTAAAGCATCAACGGATAAAGCCATCAATGGATGAAAGCTTCAACGGATGCTCAGTTCCATAGCAGTTGATAGTGACAATTCATAAGCTGACAGAGGCACATGGGTTGATAGAGAAAATTGGAATGTGGTAGCCTCTTGGAGGAATCAAGAAAAAGCAGCATTTCCATTCTGGTGCAAATAAGGAAGTATTCAAAGATTCACAGATTATCTCAGATTGCATTGGATAGAGAAATGAAGAAGAAACATGTGAAGAACTATTTTATAATTGTATTTTATCTTTGTCTTCACTTGTAAACTTGGTGATATATAAACCTAGTTGCAGCTAGTAATTAGATGTGAATTTTCCAGAGTTTTTTAGAAAAACATAGAGAGAAAATCATCTAGTCTATACTAGGAAGCAGCTGTGAACAATTCTTTGTATCACAGATTTTCTGAAATACACATCTCGGGTGGAACAACAAATCCACCAGAAAAGTTTTTTAAAGCCTTTGTGTTCTTTACATATGTGTCTTGAATATACATCTGTCTGCACCTGCTCAAAGCAATTCACACACACATATGTTCATCATACACTTGGCTTTTGAAACTGCTCAAAACTTGAAAAAGTTTTGAGATTTACATTTAACCCCCCTTTTGTAAATCTCATTGTTAGTTCCTTGGGAATAACATACTCCTTATTCAATATCCCCTAAAGTAGAATAGCACGATCAACAGTAACATCATGCTGATGTGAAGAAGGAATAATATCCACACACACAAAAGCATTCCATGCCCGAGCATACCTGTTCATGCATGTAGCCGGAAAAGTGAGCAGCTCATTCGTGCCCTTTGGCACTTCCACTATGTGCCTGGAACACATAACTCAGCCATAATATAATCAAGATCCAAATCACCCCAAGACTTGTTCACCCAGTCCTCTTACCTTGGCTTTCTCGCTGGTTGATTAATTACCCGACTAATAGCCGTGGGATGATAATCCACCGTCAACCCATAAACTGCAGAAAACCCATTCCTGTCCGATTTAGCATTCGCGTAGAACTCTCGCACGATGCTCATCGGGACAGCAGTAGGAACCTCGCAGAAAGTCTGTAATCCCAACTCCGTAACTATCTCCAAAAGCTTTCCATCCATCGTCGTAGGTAAGAAACCCCTCTCCTTAAAAATTGATTTTGACCTCAATCTTGTAAACTCATCATGGGCCTCCGGAGAAGAGAACATATTTTCCGCTCCATCAACACTCGAATCCTTGGTAGATGAGGGATTAGAGCTGCTACTAACCGCGACTCTCGAACTTTTGGGTGCCATTGCAAGAGTAATAGAGATTTTGTATGTATGTAGTGTATAGGAGAAGCTAGGGTTTTGAAATTGGAATAGATGTGTGAGAGATTGGATATACGATGTATGTATATATAGAGTAGAGATGTGGTGGGGTTGAAGGGTTTTTAGCACATAAACGCAGCGAAAACGTAAATTTAAATCTTAAAAAAAATTGAAACCCTCCGCAGGATCCATGCGAAAAATAATATTTAATTCGTAGTTCAATATGTTTACCTTAAGAAGCTTTACGTTAATGGAAAGATGGAGGTCTTTAATGGCGATCCAAAAATGATGAACGGATATCCTTAGCAGCTGCTCCTCAAGTGTGAAGCACTCCACCGGTATCCACCAAGAAAACGATGTAATGAAGGAGGAGGAGATGGAGAGAATTAGGGTTTTGTAAATCTTTTTGGTTGAGGCAAAAATAGGGTCTATAATAGTATATTTATAGGCAAAATTTTCAGCTAAAAATTTTTCCATAAAATATTATTTATTATTAACCCTTTATTATTCTCACTAATAATTAAAACACCTTTTAATTATTAATCCTTTTTCTAAACACTTTAGAAATAATACTCTCACTTGATTTAATTTCCAAAAATTAAATTTTTAATTAATAATATTAGGAATTTTTTTTAATTAATTTATAATCAATTAAATCTCATTTAATCAATTATTAAATTTGCCAATTAATTATTTATTTCATAAATAAATAATTATCAGCCATTATTAATTGATTCCTCCACCATTAAATCATTCTCTTTTATGGTGTGACCCCGTAGGTTCAATATTAAGCCGGTAGTAGAAATAAATAATAATAAAACTATTTTATCATTATTTATATAAATTCTCTAATTCATTAAATATGATTAATTAATTAATCATATTTATTCTATATCGTGAGGGATACTTCTCAGCATATCGCGACTATCCGGATAATACGAATTCACTGCTTAGAATACCAAGAACCTATTCAGTGAGTAATTACTGTACAATTAATTCCTTCTACCCTGCAATGCCACGATTAAATACAAGGCATGGAACTTGTGTCAAACCTATCTTATTTAATCACTTGCTTTCCCATTCACTATGCTTAGTTCTATTTAATGTAAATTAGAAACTCCTTTCTAATTTCATTCACTCTGGCCAAAGATTCCTGAACTAACATAAGTGGATCAGCATTGAACATTCTCTTCCTACACTGGAAGGGGTAGATCCTTTATTGATCATACACTATCTTCGTGTACAATTCCTATACCCAGTAGAGCCCTTATAATTGTCCCTTGAGACTAAGAACTAAACCAAAGCATAGTTCAGTATATACAAGATGACTATGATGACCTCAAGTCTAAGTATACTTGTACAACTATCACTATGTGAACAACTGCTGATACGTGAGTGAACTCCATCAGTTGTTCAGCTGGGTGAGTCATGTTCAGTGAACTTATTCTATAATAAGCACCTACATACCAGCTATAGTGTCACCACACAAATGTCTATGAGAACAGACATCCTTCATAATGAAGCAAGCATAGTATGTACCGATCTTTGTGGATTATTAATTACCAGTTAGTAATCCTACGACCAGGAACTATTTAAGTTTAGAGTTATCATCTTTTAGGTCTCATTATTATGATCTCATCACAATCCATAAAAAGCTTTACTCTAAACTGTGGTATATCTTATTTAAACATTTAAATAGATAGAGCCCGCAATAAAAACAAAACAAGTCTTTTATTAATATCAATGAAATCAAAACAGATTACATAAAAGTTATTCCTAAATCCTCATACATGATTGGACTTAGGACATATCTCTTTCAATCTCCCACTTGTACTAAAGCCAATCACTCTGGTATCTAATACCCATCTTATCTTTATGACGATCAAAGTGACTCTGAGAAAGTGGCTTTGTGAGTGGGTCTGCTATGTTATTATGTGTGTCAACTCTCTCGACGTTGACATCTCCTCTATTTTCAACTCAGATTCACCACCAAAAACAAGAAAAATGTCCCGAGTCCTTCGCAAGTACTTAAGGATGTTTTTCACTGCTTTCCAGTGGTCTTCACCTGGATTGGACTGATATCTGCTTGTCACACTAATTGAATAAGCAACATCAGGCCTTGTACACAACATCGCGTACATGATAGATCCTATTGCTGAAGCATAAGGAATCTTACTCATACGCTCTCTTTCCTCAGGTGTCTTAGGAGACATTTTTTCGGAAAGGGACACTCCATGGCTCATCGGTATGAGACCTCTTTTGGAGTTTTCCATGCTAAACCTTTTAAGCACTTTCTGAATGTATGTACCCTGGGTAAGACCTATCATTCTTCTAGATCTATCTCTATAGATCTTCATATCGAGAATGTAGGATGCTTCTCCCAAGTCCTTCATGGTGAAGTTCTTTGATAGCCATACTTTGACTGATTGTAGCATCGGTATATCATTTCCTATAAGAAGTATGTCATCCACATACAATACAAGAAATGTTACCGCGCTCCCACTAACCTTCTTGTAGACACATGGTTCATCTATGTTTTTGATAAAACCAAACTCTTTGATTGTCTCATCAAAATGGATGTTCCATCTACGAGAAGCTTGCCTTAAACCATTTATGGTTCGCAGCAGCTTACACACTAGGTGTTCATTTCCCTTGGAAAGAAAACCCTCTGGTTGTGTCACATACACTTCCTCCTCAAGTTCCCCATTGAGGAAGGCCGTTTTCACGTCCATTTTCCAGATCTCATAGTCGTAGTAAGCAGCAATCGCAAGCAAAATCCGAATTGATTTTAACAGGGCTACAGGCGAAAAAGTTTCATCAAAGTCAATCCCTTGCCTTTGTTTGAATCCTTTTGCCATGAGCCTGGCCTTATAGGTCTCCACCTGGCCATCTGCTCCAATCTTTCTTTTATATACCCACTTGCACCCAATAGGCTTAACACCTTCAGGCGCCTCAACCAGAGTCCATACTTGGTTGGTATACATAGATTCCATTTCGGATTTCATGGCACTATGCCATTTCTCTGAGTCAACACTACTCATAGCCTCATTATAGGTCACAGGGTCGTCATCATCAATGATTGAAAACTCATTGTCATTCTCAATGACAAGGCCATAATACCTCTCAGGTTGGCAAGACACTCTCCCTGTCCTACGAATGGGCTGTTCCACAGAAGGTTGTTCAGTCTGAACAGGTGTTTCCACTTGATCCGTAGTAGTTTGTGCTTCTTGAACTTCATCAAGTTCAATTTTGCTCCCACTGTTTCCTTCAAGGATAAACTTCTTTTCCAAGAAGGTAGCATGTCTGGAGACAAACACCCGATGATCGGTGTAAAAGTAATACCCCAAAGTCTCTTTAGGATATCCCACAAAATTACATTTTACGGATCGAGATTCCAACTTATTGTTAGGGCGAAAACACGCGCTAATAATACACGCAAGTATACGCGTTCGCAAGTAATATAGAATACTTTCTAGTTCATTCCCACAGAGACTCAGACTAATTATGTTCAATTAAACTCACTCACCAATATATGTTTACTTCTCAATGTTAAGACAATAACAATTAGATTTGTTACTAATTATTAACTATAATTAACTACTAAAATTAACCACTTAATTAACACTTCGAATTAACAATATTAAAACACTCATGAGATCACAACTTCATTACTACTTCCTTCAATAGTCATTGTTATTACCCTTAGCATACAATAGTGATGATATTAATCGAATAACACGAAACTGATAAAAGCCAACTTTCATTGTACTAATACCATTCTACCAAACATCCACAATTAAGATAGAAGTTGAATATGCATCAATTATGTTGTGTCCCTATATGTCTACAGAAACTGACAACATAATGATTTAAGCACAAGTTATTCCTTTTGATTACACAGGGCGAATAAAACGGTTAGAGTTACCCACTAATCATGCAATATCATACATGAACCTATGCTAGCATGGCAAGTTCTAAATCTCGAGATCCACCGTCCCTTCACAAGAGATTAACACCCTATCTTATATGTTCGCGACGCACATAAGACGAATACGCACAACCAATACTAGATATCATACAATCATCACACACTAAGGTATTAAACAACTAACTAAATAATTCCATAGTAAATCCGTTACGACCCCATGATCACGATTAGCCCATGATAGCACTTATCGTCATCATGGGTTCATATGAAAATATGATAAATAAACACAAAAGAATAATAACTAAACTAATTATATTAAACCAGAGTACGTCACAAGAGTAAATAGGTTCAAAACAAAGAAAACTAGCATCCAACGTTACAACGAAATAAAGAATCACAAGAAAATATGCTTCCTCTTCGTTGCGGTGTGCTAAAATGGTCTTCTTCCTTATCTCCTTCGCTCTTTGATTAATACAACGATCCAACACACGTGAAACGTCTCTGAATCTACTTATATAGGAGTCCCCATGAAACTCAGATTACACAGAAGTTGGAAGCCAAAAAGAAGTAGAAGTCTAAAATAGATATTTTAATTTCCCGTCCCTGCGCGGCCGCTCAGCATAGCTGAGCGGGCGCTCAGACCCCTACTGGAAAATATCTGATTTTGCTCCGTTTCTTCACTGTAATCTGCTCTTCTCATATCTCTCGCAATGCTAGACACATGCCAAGGCTTATTATTGATGATTACTCCCCCGAAATGCAGCTATTACCCTGAAACGCACAAACACTAGAAAAATGCATCAAATACACAAAATACTTGATTTTAAGACACCAATTTAAGCTATATAAGACGTTCTAAGTGGTATAAAATGCCACTTATCACACCCCCAAACTTAAATCGATGCTTGTCCTCAAGCGTCACAGACTCAAAAATAAATAAAAAAAACATGCATGAATGCAATCTATATGAAATGCAGCGATCCCCCTTACTATGAACAAACCAACCAACTTAAAACATCTCAACTAATGCAATTAGGCGACTAAAGATCAATCAAATCATGCCAACTAACATACAGCCAAAAACGTGGTGTGTGCAGATGCTTAACAGATATGCTCCGGAACTAAATCAATTATTATGACTCAACTGTCATCAAGGCAATCACATGATTATACAAAGAATAAAAATTCTAGGCACAAAGTGACTTATAACACTACAATAATTATGGAGCTTATCACGGAATCATGCTTTTTATTACTAACAGTAATGCTTATTTGACCGTGCAATGAGTGAGGTCCACAAAAGACTTATACAATGGTATCCATGTAGCGAGCGTTACGTTAGCGGATCCCAGACTCTAAAAGCCTTAGGTCACTAGGCACAAAGTCCCCTAAGAACTTAATAACTCGAATACCAAAGAGCCCACTCGTGATCAATTATGCATAAACACATACTCTTTTTTTTCTTTTTTTCTATTTTTTTTTCTTCTTTTTTAAAATTTCTGAGCAAGTGCGTTTCGCTCCATCTTGCTCAACCCTAGACTACAAGCATAGACATACGAGCCCGCTACTAGCCATTTGACGCCTAGCCACAATTAGCAACAAATTCCATTTTTTACTCCATTTTTTCTTTTTCATGCCTTTATCACTAAGAACCTATTATAAAATTCTAAGTATAATAAATAGATTAACCTCGAAAACAATCAGATCATAACAACAATCTAGTCCTTAAGCATTCTCTAAGACTTAGTGAAAATACAAGTGCTTCTAGCATGCATATCAGCCTACATGACTTAACATCACTTTAATGCTATCACTACACTTGCATCAACATCACAAATCAGTCGGTAAATCATCACAAAATGGATCATGGTATATGCATGAGCTATATGATATGATAAACAAATAAAGCTATAAAAAAACTATATGGCAAAAATTATGCAACTATATGAACTAACTATCATGAATATGTAGCTATATGACACACACACAAAATATTCCTTAACTACCACCCCCAAACTTAAATCTTCACTGTCCCCAGTGAAGGTAGTAGAAAGGAACACAGGGTATACCTACTCAGAGTCATCATCATCATCACCCTCAGTGGGTGGTGTATCAGGAGGCGGATATGCAGAGTCCTCACCAAAAACTGGCCACTGGATGTCAGCTCCAAGGCCTCGAAAAGCAGTCCCTAGTGTAAGGGTGAGCTCTTGAGCAAACCTGCTCTGTGTCTCATACATAGCATCCATCCTCCGTGACAGCCTCCTATATTGGGCATCAGCCATCCCAGCACCCTCCTGAGCTCTCGAAGAACCAGCCTCATCACGCCTAGGCCTAGCCATAGTAGCATCTCATGCTGGACGCCCTCCTGGAAGACGATAACCTAGCCCATGCACCTCGGGCTTACCACCGGTCACTCCTGCATCGCATTCAGAGTCCCGGAATCAATAGGAGCGGCCGATAACTGTAACTGCTCATGAGACGGCCAGTTCACTCCCACCGCTCGGCAAAGCTTAGTAACAGTGGATGCATACAAGATGTTCATGTGCTTAGCTCCCCTAAAAAACTTCAGAATTCCTTGGTAGATGAACTTACCAAGGTCCATATAGTATTCCTCATTCAAAATTCCTCACAACAACTGTGCTCTCTCAACTGTGACCTCATGTGCATGTGAAGAAGGCATAATATTAGCACAAATAAACGCATTCCATGCATGGGCATACCTGTTCATCGCGATCGCCGGAAAGTGACGATACTCATTAGTTCCTGTCTTGAAGGTCCAAACTGTGCCCGGCCTACAGAGAGTAGCACAAATCAAATACAAGTCAAAATCCTCAGCAGTTTTCTCATTCCAGTTCTCCTTCGTGGGCTTCCTCTCTCGCTGCCCAATCACACGGCGAATCGCCGCTGGGTGATAATCAACCGTCATCCCCCGGACCACAGAAAACCCATTCTTCTCGGCCTTCGCGTTCGCATAGAACTCGCGAACCACGCTTATCGGCACTGCTTCAGGTGACTCACAAAAAGCTATCCACCCCTTCTCAGCAATCATAGGTAACAACTTACCATCCCTCCCCGATGGTAAAAATCCCCTCTCCTTCAGAATCGGCTTCCCCAAAAGCCTAGTGTACTCCTCCTCCGCAGCCCTGTCATTCAACTGAGGCCTCACAGCAGTACCCCTCGAAGAATCAGCTGTAGGCACAGTGTTGCTGCTATCAATAATCCTTGCTCTCTTGGGTGCCATTGAATCTGAATAAAAGTGCTTGAGAATTATGTTTTTGTGTTTGGAAGAGAGTTTGAGTGTAGAAGTTGTGTGGGAGATATGTGGGATAGGTGTATGCATATATAGGGAATGGATTAGGGTAGAATTTGATTAGGAGTGGGTTTATGGGTAAAAATCATGGTAAAATGGGAATAGGTCGTGGGTTTTATGGGTTGAAATTTGTGTTTTATTTTTTTGATTTTTTTGTATTTTTATTGACTAAAAAAAAATTATTCAGCCAACCCCTGAGCGGTCGCTCAGCAGAGCTGAGCGGGCGCTCAGGGGGTCACTGGAAAAAAAAAATTCAGGCAGGTTTTTCTGATTTTTTTTTGTTTTGGATAGGTTATTAACTTCTAAGGGTTCCTGTAATAACAAATCATGGGTTGCCTCCCACGCAGCGCTTCTTTTTTGTCATTAGCTTGACGTTGCGTACCTTCCTCAAGTTGACAATAAAACGGCACTAACCACTTCTCGGTTTGCCGTGTCCCCATAATAGTGCTTCAAACCTGACCATTAACCTTGAATGCTTGGTCCGAATTATTCTCAAAGATCTCCACCGCTCCGTGTGGAAATACAGTTTTGACAATAAAAGGTCCAGACCACCTTGATTTCAACTTCCCATGAAAAAGTCGGAGACGAGAGTTGAATAAGAGAACTTGTTGCCCCGGCACGAATAACTTAGGATGTAGCTTCCTATCGTGCCACCTCTTCACTTTTTCCTTGTACATTTTGTTGTTCTCGTACGCTTGGAGTCGAAATTCATCAAGTTCATTAAGCTGAAGCATTCGCTTTTTTCCAGCTGCATCTAGATCCAGGTTCAACTTTTTCAACGCCCAATAGGCCTTATGCTCAAGCTCCGCAGGTAAATGACATCCCTTACCATACACTAGTTGAAACGGGGACATACCAAGTGGAGTTTTGTATGCTGTTCTGTAAGCCCAAACAGCTTCATCGAGCTTTAAAGACCAATCCTTCCTTGACGGACAAACAACCTTCTCTAGAATGCGCTTGATCTCTCTGTTAGACACTTCTGCTTGACCATTTGTTTACGGATGATAGGCAGTAGCAACTCGATGATTCACATTATAACGCTGCATCATAGAAGTGAACTTACGGTTGCAGAAATGCGACCCTTCATCACTTATGATTACCCGAGGCATTCCAAACCTTGTGAAAATCTGCTTATGAAGAAAATTCAACACTGCCTTTGCATCATATATCGGTAGAGCTTTGACTTCTACCCATTTTGAGACATAATCGACTGCCAGCAGGATGTACTGATTGTTACAGGATGAGACAAAAGGTCTCATGAAATCGATTCCCCAAACATTAAAGACCTCGACCTCAAGCATCACATTTAACGAAATCTCATCCTTTCTCATCAAATTTCCCACTCTTTGGCAACGATCACACCTTAAAACAAACTGATGAGCATCCTTAAGCAAAGTAGGCCAGAAAAAACCTGCTTACAGAATACGAGCTTCCGTCTTCTCACCACCATAGTGTCCACCATAAACTGTGGAGTGGCAGTCTCGTAATATCCCCTCCGTCTCACATAATGGGATACATCTCCTGATGATCTGGTCAGCTCCCTGTCTAAACAAATATGGTTCATCCCATATATACCACTTCATCTCATGCAGAAACTTCTTCTTTTGAGCTGAGGTCAAATTAGGAGGCATTATATTGCTGACAAGATAGTTTACAGTATCTACAAACCATGGCTCTTCCTCCTGAACTGCGAACAACTGCTCATCCGGAAAAGATTCGTTGATCAATGTCTTATCCTGTGAAGTAGACTCGGGATTCTCCAATCTAGAGAGGTGGTCAGCTACTTAATTCTCAGTACCTTTCTGATCCTTGATCTCTAATTCAAATTCCTTTAGTAAGAGCACCCAACAAATGAGTCTCGGCTTCGAATCCTTCTTGGAAACCAAATAGCGAATGGCCGCATGATCAGTGAATATTGTCACTTTTTCCCAAGCAGATAAGATCGAAATATCTCAAAACCAAAGACTATAGCTAAGAGCTCCTTCTCAGTAGTGGTGTAGTTCATTTGGGCCCCATTTAAGGTCTTGCTAGCATAGTAGACCACATGAAAAAGATTATTCTTGCGCTGCCCAAGAACTGCACCTACCGCATAATCACTCGCTTCACACATCATCTCAAAAGGCTCTGTCCAATCCGGTGCTGTAATAACTAGCGCAGTGATTAAACTCTTCTTAAGAGTCTCGAATGCCGTCAAACATTCATCATTAAATTTGAAAGGCACATCTTTCTCAAGCAAGTTGCACAACGGCTTAGATATCTTCGAAAAGTCCTTGATGAACCGCCGATAAAAACCCGCATGACCAAGAAAACTACGGATTCCTTTCACAGAAATAGGTGGTGGAAGATTTTCAATGACTCCCACCTTGGCTTTATCCACCTCAAGACCCTTGTTGGAGACCTTATGCCCAAGAATTATGCCTTCACGCACCATAAAATGACATTTTTCCCAATTGAGCACCAAATTAGTTTCCACACACCTTTTGAGCATGACATGAAGATTATTCAAATATTCATCATACGAATGTCCAAAGATGGAGAAGTCGTCCATGAACACCTCAACATTATTTCCAATCATGTCAGAGAATATAGCCATCATACATCTCTGAAAAGTGGCCGGTGCGCCACATAACCCAAACGAAACTCTGCGAAAAGCAAACGTGCCAAATGGACAAGTGAAGGCAGTCTTTTCTTGATCCTCTGGTGCAATACAAATCTGATTATACCCGGAGTAACCATCCAGAAGACAATAATACTCATGACCAGCCAACCTGTCAAGCATCTGATCAATAAATGGAAGAGGGAAGTGATCCTTCCTCGTGGCCTTGTTCAACTTTCGGTAGTCCATGCATACTCTCCATCCTGTAACTGTTCGAGTGGGGATGGGCTCATTCTTCTCATTTGCTACAACAGTGATACCTCATTTCTTAGGCACACATTGTACGGGGCTCACCCAAGAACTGTCAGAAATAGGATAAATGATGCATGCATCCAGCCATTTCAGAATTTCTTTCTTCACTACCTCCTTCATTATAGGATTAAGTCTGCGCTGTTGCTCAACAGTTGGCTTACTACCCTCCTCTAGCAGAATCTTATGCATGCAATATGAAGGGCTGATCCCTTTGATGTCTGCTATGGTCCATTCAATAGCTGATTTGAATTCTCTCAAAATCCTTAAGAGCTTGTCCTCCTCACTACCTGAAAGGTCATATGCAATAATAACAGGTAAAGTAGATGCATCACCTAAAAAAGCATACCTCAAGTGTTCAGGTAATGGCTTGAGCTCCAAGGTAGGTGCTTCCTCAATTGATGGTTTGAGCTTTCCTTCAGCATTCTTGAGGTCAGAAGTACCAAGAGATTCAAACGGCATGTCCAGCTTTCGCCTCTAGGGAGAAGCGTTAAGATATTGTAATTGCTCATTGCCATCTTCATCATCACTATCAAAATCCCCCACTAAGGCCTTTTCTAATGCATCAGATATTAGCATATGATCGAGTTCTGAAGTAACCGCAGAATCAATCATATCCACTTTTAAGCACTCCTCATCTTCTGTAAGAAATTTCATTGCTTTGAATACATTGAAGGTCACATCCTGATCCTGCACCCGCATAGTAAGTTCACCTTTTTGCACATCTATCAAGGTACGACCAGTAGCCAAGAAAGGTCTTCCCAAGATTATGGGAATCTTCTTATCTTCCTCAAAATCCAGAATAACAAAGTCTGCAGGAAAGAAGAGCTTATCCACCTTGACTAGCACATCCTCCACTATGCCGCTTGGGTAAGTAATAGAACGATCAGCCAATTATAGAGACATGTAGGTGGGTTTTGGATTAGGCAAATCCAATTTTTTAAAGATCGAAAACGGCATCAGATTGATGCTTGCTCCCAAATCACAAAGGCACTTGTCAAACGACAACTTGCCAATGGTGCAAGGAATGGTGAAGCTACCTGGATCTTTAAGCTTTGGAGGTAATTTTTGCTGCAGCACAGCGCTGCATTCTTCCGTTAGAGCAACGGTCTCAAGGTCATCCAGTTTCACCTTCCTTGAAAGAATACTCTTCATAAACTTCGCATAACTAGGTATTTGCTCCAGAGCCTCAGCGAAAGGTATATTGATGTGAAGTTTCTTGAACACCTCCAGAAACTTACCGAACTGCTTATCCAGCTTTTGTTATTGCAATCTCTTAGGGAAAGGTGGTGGAGGATAGAGTTGTTTCTCCCCTGTATTACCCTCAGGCAGAGTGTGTTCAACAGTAGTCTTCCTTGGTTCCGCCGCTTTCTCCTTTTGCTTAGCTTCTTCATCTCCAACTTCAGCTTCTCATTCTTTTGCCATTTCAGCATCAGCAACTTTCCCAGACCTTAAGGTAATAGCCTTGACTTGCTTTTTAGCTTCCTTCCTGCCTGGTACTTCCGTGTCACTGGAAAGTGTTCCAGGTTGACGATTGAGCACTGCATTAGCTATTTGACCGATTTGATTTTCCAAGGTCTTGATAGAGACCGCCTGACTCTTGCACAACAGCTTAAGTTCCTCAAAATCAGCACTAGTGGGTGCAGCTGTACTTCCCTATTGAGGATATGATTGCCTTTGAGCATACTGCTGTGGTTGCTGGAATCCAGGTGGATTGAACTGTTTACTCACACCTTGTTGATATGGTGGCTGAATAGTATTCTGATTGTTACCCCAGCTGAAATTTGGATGATTTCTGTTATTAGGATGATAAGTAGCTCGCACAGGCTGCTGTTGTCGCTGATAATTGTTCACATACTGAACAGATTCGTTGACAAGAGAACACTGATCCGTAGCATGAGAATCTGCACAAAGCTCACAGACCATAGCTATTTGATTGACTCCGTAGGTAGCTAGAGAATCGACCTTCATAGACAGTGCTTGGAGCTGCGCTGCAATAGCGGTGGCTGCATCGACTTCCAGAATACCTGCTACCTTCCCAGGCATCATCCCCTGAGTTGGGTTTTGATGCTCATTTGCAGCCATAGTCTCGATAAGATTATAAGCCTCAGTAAGCTTTTGGCCCACAAGGCGCCTCCAGCTGCTGAATCGAGCATGGGCCGAGATTGAGCCCCCAAACCATTATAGAAACCCGTGATCACCATCCAATCGGGCATTCCATGATGTGGACACTTTCTTAACATTTCCTTGTAGCGTTCCCAAGCTTCGCACATAGATTCTGTAGGTTGCCGCGCGAACTGAGTAAGAGCACTCCTCATAGCAGCAGTCTTTGCCATTGGATAAAACTTCACCAGAAACTTTTGCGCAAGATCTTGCCAAGTAGTGATGGACCCAGCTGGTTCAGAATGTAACCAGTCCTTAGCTTTGTCCCTCAGTGAGAATGGGAAAAGCCTCAGCTTGATAGCCTCATCAGTCACGCCATTATATTTGAAAGTACTGCATATCTCGACAAAATTCCTTATGTGCATGTTGGGGTTTTCAGTCGCATCTCCTCCAAAAGAAACAGAATTCTGCACCATCTGAATAGTGCCCAGCTTGATTTCAAAGGTGTTAGCTTGAATAGCCGGATGAAGAATGCTTGACTGAATGTCATCAATTTTAGGCCGAGAAAAGTCCATAAGAGCTGGATCGGCCGGAACAATACGATCACCCATGATTACTGGTTCTTTCTGCTCACTTCCTGAATCCGAATCTTCAAAATCTATCTTCTCCAGAATACCAAGAACTTCGTCTGTCTCATCTGCTGTATCTAAAGTCCTCTTGCGAGTACGAGAACGAGTTTGCATAAACGCTCGCTAAAGTACCTGAAACACAACCGGAAACAATAAGTAACACGTCTTAATCACTGAGTCCTAACGACCAATGATGGTAAGTACATAAACTAAACAAATACGCCGAGTCCCCGGCAGCGGCGCCAAAAACTTGTTAGGGCGAAAACACGCGCTAATAATACACACAAGTATACGCGTTCGCAAGTAATATAGAATACTTTCTAGTTCGTTCCCACAGAGACTCAGACTAATTATGTTCAATTAAACTCACTCACCAATGTATGTTTACTTCTCAATGTTAAGACAATAACACTTAGATTTGTTACTAATTATTAACTACAATTAACTACTAAAATTAACCACTTAATTAACACTTCGAATTAACAATATTAAAACACTCATGAGATCACAACTTCATTACTACTTCCTTCAATAGTCATTGTTATTACCCTTAGCATGCAATAGTGATGATATTAATCGAATAACATGAAACTGATAAAAACCAACTTTCATTGTACTAATACCATTCTACCAAACATCCACAATTAAGATAGAAGTTGAATAGGCATCAATTATGTTGAGTCCCTATATGTCTACAGAAATTGACAACATAATGATTTAAGCACAAGTTATTCCTTTTGATTACACAGGGCGAATAAAATGGTTAGAGTTACCCACTAATCATGCAATATCATACATGAACCTATGCTAGCATGGCAAGTTCTAAATCTCGAGATCTACTGTCGCTTCACAAGAGATTAACACCCTATCTTATATGTTCGCGACGCACATAAGACGAATATGCACAACCAATACTAGATATCATACAATCATCACACACTAAGGTATTAAACAACTAACTAAATAATTCCATAGTAAATCCATTACGACCCCATGATCACGATTAGCCCATGATAGCACTTATCGTCATCATGGGTTCATATGAAAACATAATAAATAAACACAAAAGAATAATAACTAAACTAATTATATTAAACCAGAGTACGTCACAAGAGTAAATAGGTTCAAAACAAAGAAAACTAGCATTCAACGTTACAACGAAATAAAGAATCACAAGAAAATATGCTTCCTCTTCGTTGCGGTGTGCTAAAACGGTCTTCTTCCTTATCTCCTTCGCTCCTTGATTAATACAACGATCCAACACACGTGAAATGTCTCTGAATCTACTTATATAGGAGTCCCCATAAAACTCAGATTACACAGAAGTTGGAAGCCAAAAAGAAGTAGAAGTCTAAAATAGATATTTTAATTTCCCGTCCCTACGCGGCCGCTCAGCATAGCTGAGCGGGCGCTTAGCTTCCTGCGCGGCCGCTCAGCATAACTGAGCGGGCGCTCAGACCCCTACTGGAAAATATCTAATTTTGCTCCGTTTCTTCGCTGTAATCTGCTCTTCTCATTCCTCTCGCAATACTAGACACATGCCAAGGCTTATTATTGATGATTACTCCCCCGAAATAGAGCTATTACCCTGAAACGCACAAACACTAGAAAAATGCATCAAATACACAAAATACTTGATTTCAAGACACCAATTTAAGCTATTTTAAGACGTTCTAAGTGGTATAAAATGCCACTTATCACTTATCTGGGTCAACTTTCTTGACATAAGCTGGACATCCCCAAATCTTAACGTGTTTAAGACTCGGTTTCCTTTCTTTCCATATCTCATATGGTGTTTGAGGAACAGATTTGGAAGGCACTTTATTCAGTAAATATGCTGAGGTTTCCAATGCATAACCCCATAGGAATACTGGAAGATTCGCATAGCTCATCATGGACCGAACCATGTCTAACAAAGTTCAATTTCTCCTTTCAGATACCCCATTTAACTGTGGAGTATATGAAGGAGTCCACTGGGAGACTATACCATTTTCTTTGAGATAATCTAGAAACTCTCCATTCAAGTATTCACCACCTCGATCTGATCGAAGAGTTATAATACTGTGTTTGGTTTGTTTCTCCACTTCATGTTTATATTCTTTGAACTTTTCAAAGGCTTCAGACTTGTGTTTCATCAAATACACATATCTGAATCAAGATCTATCATCTATGAAAGTAATGAAGTACGAAAATCCACTCATGGCTTGCGTAGACATTGGTCCACATACATCTGTGTGTACCAATCCTAGCAAATCTGCAGCCCTCTCTCCATGTCCACTAAATGGGGATTTGGTCATTTTACCCAATAGACAAGACTCGCATGTAGGATATGATTCAAAATCAAAGGGGTCAAGTAACCCTTCCTTATGCAATGTCCTCAGTCTATTTTCACTAATATGACCTAGCCTACAGTGCCATAAATAGGTCAGATTTTCATCATCTCGTTTTCTTTTATTAGTTTGTTCAATCTGAAGTAAATCATGCTCTACGTCACATACATACAGACCATTATTTAAAATGCCACGTCCAAAAAGAACATTATCTCTAAGGATAGAACATTCATTATTCTTAATAATAAATAAAAAACCATCCACATCCAACATAGGAATAGAAACAATATTCCTCACAATAGAGGGAACGTAATAACAATTATTCAAAATAATAGTCTTGCCCGTAGGCATATGTAAACTAAATGATCCTACAGATATGGCCGCAACCCTTGCTCCATTGCCCATACGTATAATCACCTCATCTTTTTCAAGAGTCCTACTTCCCTTTAGTTCTTGCAATGAATTGTAAATATGAGAACCACAGGCGGTATCTAATACCCAAGTAGAAATTTGACCTAGTGACATATTAACTTCGATCATGAACATGCCTGAATCAGAAGCGGTAGTCTCACTATCCTTCTTCTTCAATTCTGCAAGGTAAAGCTTGCAGTTCCTCTTCCAGTGCCCCAACTTGTTACAGTGAAAACAAACAGCTAAATTAGGACCAGTCAACTTGTGAGCATCTAGTATGCTCCGAAGTGATAGTACAGAAGACATGATGAATATAGTAAATCTGTAAATGATAAACACATAACAACACTTAACAAATATTCAATTTCATTTCAAAACACTATATGAATCGGGTCTTTATTCATAAGTATCTCCCACTAGTTTATCTAATTTTTTCAACCCCCTAAGTGAAAATTAAGCATTCATAATGCTAGTGGGAATAGGGATCCTACATTCCATCACACAACCTCGTTGTGGCACGAAACGTCATGTGATGTTCAATAGGCAGATAACTCTTGTCAATTACATCTTATGTCATTCCCTAATATAAGTTTAGCCTCTTGAATAATTGAGTCACGGCTGTGGCACGACAAACTCAATATTCTAAGTCAAGTCTAACCCAATATTTCATACAATTGAATCAGTCTCCAACGGCCCACGGCTGTAGCACGTACCGACCTTTAGATTTTATTTCAATGTACACATCTCTATGTAATAGACAAGTATTTCTTATTTCAAAATCAAAGCCCTCGGCTGTAGCACGAAACGATAATGATTTAAAAATAAGAACCACTTTCTACCATGTTGGAAGGCTATGACCGACACAAGCCCGTTGTGTCATTGGCCAATTACTACTTGATATTATTTAATTTTAGAGGGATTATATTACGTTACAATCATAATCATATTGTTAGGTCACACACACACTGTAGAGGGGGTGAATACAGTGTATAGTACACTCAAATCGAACTTTAAGAACTTAAGTAACAGAAAACAAACTTTATTGAAACAATAAACTCTGTTACAGTATGGAACTGTTACCTCTCAGTGATGAACAAATATCACGAGAGCTGCTAGGGTTACAATGAATAATCTTCTCTAATAATGATAACACTTATAGTGTAAACCCTATGTTTGTGTTTATATACTACACAGTTACAAGATAATCGCTAATTGATATGGAATATAATTCTGCTTCCTAAAATATATCAATCAGATATCTTTTCTTCCAAGTATTCCATTTTTTACAGAATTCCTTCTTCATGCATATCTCTTCTTATGTTTATCTTGATCTTCTTTCCTTTAATCAGCTACTGTCCTTATCTGATCGTCCTTCAGCACTTAAGTTCTGATATCTATCTTCTGATGATTATCTCCTGATATCATAAGTACTGATATCCTTAAGTCCTGACTTCCAGTATAAGTACTGATCAACAGTTAAGTACTGATTTATCCTGTTCAAGTAAGATCTGAAAGCTAAACATAAAACATATTAGCCATGACATTATCAAATATATCTAACAATCTCCCCCAACTTGTAAATTAACATAATATACAAGTTTAACAGATATTTGATGATGTCAAAAACATTAAGTACAAATGTATGAGAATTAGACTAGATAACTACAACTTACAGTCCTTAAAGCTTTTACCAATTTCAACTTCTGATAACAACTTCAGTCTGTATAAATATCAGAATTTAAGCAGTTGTAGATCTTCGACTTGGCTTCATCATTTTTTGATCTCTCTGATGTCAGGAGTTGTTCTGAGATAGTTCTTCAACAAACATTTCTCAGCATATCTGAGTTCATCAATCATTCTCCTTTTGACATCTTTAAGCTCTGCAGTATCTTCACCAGTTTAAAAGATTGCAGCTCTGAGATCATTGATCTTTGCTTTTCTCAACTCCTGATCTAGTCTTATGACATAAGCTTTGTCAGACTCTAGATTGAATTCAAGTCCCTTAATACCAAGATATGTTCTGATCTGTGCAGTATTAGGCTTCATATCAACAATATCACCATTGTGATCTCTGTACTTTGGAACATATATGCTGTCAGACTTAACAGAATAAAGCCTTTTCTGTCTCTGAATATGTTCTTTTAAGTAGTTTGCAGCAGTCCCTGTTATTCTGTCATCCACTTGAAGTAAGAAAAGTACATGCTCTAATTCTTTAAAATACTTCAATGGAATGGCATTTTGTCTTATATGATAAACCCTACCATCTGTCATGAAATACAACATGATGTATTCTTTCAAGTAGGTATGGTAAACCATCTGTACAGATTCCAGTTGATTCAATCTCTCAGGAGTTGCTCCAACACCTGGTTCACTCAAGGAAGTTGGATTATTGGTAGTGTTGTGTACTCTTCTTTCATCAGCACTTCCCAATCCAGTTTTATCTCTAGCTTCCTTTCCAGTAACTACTCTTGCTTCAAAACCACTTGCAGTAGTCTTCAAAGATTGAGTCTGTTTTGCTTTAGTGAATCCTGGTAGGAGTGTCTTTAATCTATTTTCTGATATCAAGTTAACTTGAGCTATGTCAGAGGTTACTTGCTTCTTCTGAATATCAGAACTTACAATTTCTTGACTCTGAACAACTTGAGCCATGTCAGAGGTTGTTTTAAGAACTTTTCTTGAAGTCAGAGCAAGATCATCCTTTTCATCAGTAATTTCTTCTTCCTCAGGAGGTACATAAACCTTGATAGGTTCACCAACCTTTTCTTTACCCTTGGATCTTGGATCTATCTGTGGTTGTGATCTAGCCAATGTTGCTTTAGTATGTGTCCTTTCTTTGATCACAATGCCTTTGAGTTTTGGAAGTGATTTTTTACCAGAAGCTTCAGATTTAGATGTGACTTTTTCTGATTTAAGTCTGGCTTCTTCTTCCTTTAAACTTTCCAAGTCCATTCCTGGATTTTCTTGAAGAAATAACTGTCTTGACATTTCCTCATCAAGATCTAGAAGTTCATCAGAACTTATCCTTTTACCAGCAGCAGAACTTATTCTTTTCCCAGTATCAGAACTTGTCCTGTGACTAGCTTGTCTTGATGTAAACCTTCTACCTTGACTATGACCGCTACCCATTCCAGAGTATCCTTGATCATCATTTCCATTATCCTTTCCTTGCAGTGTCTTGTTAGTTTTGCATTTGGACTTAATTACCTTCTCCCCCTTTTTGGCATCAGCAGGTAGTAAAAGAGAGATAAGTAATTCCACTGAGGATTGGATTTCAGTAAGTTGCGATTGCTGAGAAGCTTGATTTGTCAGAATTTCATCAATCTGAGCTTGTTGTTTCTCTTGAGTTTTCTCAATATAAGCAATCCTGTCAATGGTAGGTTAAAAGAACTTTTTCTTATCAATTTTCCAAACTTGTTCCTGTTTGATAAAGTTCTCCTGAATCTTGTGTAGCTCTGCATGAGTAGTTGAATGAAGACCTTGTAGATGTTTAGTACTCAATGCAGTGACTCTAAGCTGGGTTTTAAAATCATCAGAATTTAACATTTCATCAGCTTTAGTCAAGTGCTCAGCAAGATGTTTTTCAGTTGGAACACATGAAACTGAGTTCCATTCCTTAGTCCACTCCTGACCTGCAGGAGTTTCACTCCAAGGTACTGGTGCTTCCCCTGTAACAAACTTCTTTACCAGTTCAGACTTAGGAAGAGTCTGTTGAGGAGTATGTCCTGAAGGACCTGCTTCATCAGCATCTACAGTTGGAGCAGCATCACCAGTATCTTCAGCATTTGCAGCATCAGAACTTAAAGAATCAGTATCTTCTGATAAGACAATAGTGTGAGTAGCAATGGAGGCTTCAGCATCCTCTAATTGCTGATCTGATACTAAGTTCTGATCAACAGCCATATCCTGATGCTCACCTAAAGTCTGATCATCAGCATCTTGATACAGAGAAGGTGTTGTTGATAACTCTGGAGTTTGAACAGCATCAGTAACAGGTGTTGTGGAAGGATTATTTGCTGTTGGAGCTTCTAAGAGAAATACTTCAGACACAACCAAGTGTTGAACATCAATATCAACACTTGTGCCTGGATCAACAAGAGACACAGATGGTGAGTTAGCCTTGTCAGATACAGCTTCCTGAGATGGAGTTGATGGAGAAGAAGTGACTGGAGCAAATTCCTTGTCTTGTGAGATCAGAGATTCCTGATCCCCTTCCTTAGCTGCTTCCTCTTCATCATCTGAAACTGGCCTTTGTACCCTCTGTTTCTTGTACTTCCTTGTTGATTTGGATTTCTTGGGAGTTTCAGGAACTGTCATTCGTCTAAGCCTCTTGAGAAGCCTAGAACCCCCAATTTCAGAATCCTTCTGAGAAATCTCTTTCTCAGCTTCAGTTACAACAGGTTCTCTAGCAGGAACCGGTTCCTCAGAATCAGATTCATCTCTCAATGCAATCCTCCTTCTCTTTTGAGGTGTTTGAGGAACATTCTTTGTCCTCTTTGGCTTGGAAGATGAAGATTTCACAGTAGGTGCTGAAGATGAGGGTTGAGCAGTCTGTGAAGTGGAGAGATAGGATTTGAGATATGTTCTGAGGGTAGGTTGAGTAGAATGAGAGGTAGGTACTGAGGTTGATGTATTTTGGGTGTTTGGAGTTGGTTGGACATCAGAGTAAACAGATCTACAAGTATCAGGATCAGCATTTACTAGGATCTGTTTTACAGACTGAGGAATCTGTAATGGTCTAACCACTTTTTTCTTAGTATCAGCATTTACCAGGTCATTAAAGTATCGTTTTGCAACCTTAAAAGGTGGGGTTTGGGTGCTGACTAAATGAGGTTCATCAGTACAATAAGTGTAAATAAGTTGACAAAATCTAGCAAAATAAACAACATCTCGATCCTCAGTCATCCTATCCCCAATAAAACCAATTAAAGCAGTTGCAAAATCAAAATGAGTTTGATTGATAATTGCATACCCGATGTGCTGACTCATAATTGGAATAGCATCAAAATTCGAACATTTGTTCCCAAAAGCTTTGGTGATGCAATCAAAGAAGAAACTCCATTCTCTTCTGATATTAGCCCGTTTCAACTGTCCAAGTTTCGTCAGACTCTTTTCATATCCCAATTCAGCCATTAACTCCCGAAGGGTTGAGTCCTCTGGAATTGAGAAAGTACAATCTTCTGGAAGATGTAAAGCCCTGCGTACTGTACCAGGAGTGACTACAAAGGATGAATCACCCACTTGGAAGATAATACTGGGAGTTCCACGTTGACCACCATTATCACAAAGTCCAGTCCTCCAAAACCTCAGAACTTGTTGGCTTGAAAAGAATTCAGGATGTGTTAATGCATACCCAACCTCACTATGTGCAAGAAGATCTTGCACAAAGTGCAATTCAGATGGAGCTTCAGTGTGATCAAGAACTGCAGCATAGTTGTTGGGGACAAACTTAGCTCCATCAATGATTAAATCCTTTGGTGCCATGTGAAAAGGAAAAACCGTTCCATTTATCAAGAGAAACAGTTTTAATTCAAAATTTAAACCGTTATCACTGATTGAATTATTTTTCACTGCATCATTAATATTCTGAAAATACATCACATGAAAATGACCAAGATAAATTAGATAAGTAAGTGCTGAAAACGAATCAGAACTTAATATAAAAAAAATTTATATGGTCATCAGAATATCAATCAGGATTTATCAACACAAGATAAAATAACTCAGAGACAAAATCTTGAAGTAAAAACAACTTTCATTAATATATCAAGACAATACATTTATGAAATGGAAATTACATCAATACTTATACAAGATTTTCCCTAAGCTTCTAAACCGAATATCAACAGCCTTAGTCCTAGCTAAGAAGCCTGACAAAGCTGATGATGAAGAAAAACAGGAAGAAGACAAGATTAAATCATTTCTTCTTCTTCCTACTCTCGACAAACAAAATTGGCGAGTCTGATGATTCGCTCTTGCTGGCGGAGAGCTTCCAGCCTTTCCTCCTCCAATCGCTCCAGATGGCGATGGTAGTCCATATAGAAGAACAGGAGGTGTGTCAGTACCTCCTGTGGGACAGAGTCCCATATCTCCTCAGGAATGGCTGTGACATGCCATTCCTGCTGCCAATCGGCACAGCTTAGCTCCATATTGAAGTTTTGGTAGTTCAAAAACATGTTATATCTGACCATTGTGTTTTTGAAAGAAGAAGTATGAAGATAAGTGTGTGAGAAGAATTTGATGGAAAGACTGATGTGAAGTGGCTGCTTATATAGGCAAGAGAATGCCAGGAGACGCAAAGAAATTGAATGCTGACAGGTAGAATTAATTCTACCTCGTCTCCCTAGACTTTGAAAAAGAATAACATTCATTGAAAAGAGGAAACATGGTTTAAAGCGCACAAGAAACAAGTAACATTGGACTGTTCAGGTACAAATACCATTAACCCTAACCATAGTGACTATTAATCTTCCACTTCAACATATTCAATTATTAACTGAGACTGTTATCAAATTTTATTCACAGATAAGTCAAGTAAAACATTAGACTGTAATATCAGAACTTAGACTTATATCAGAACTTAACAGTCATCAGAACATAATTTCTTAACTCGAAAAAGGAATGCCCATCTTAGTAAATCCTCATACAAGTTTTGAGTTATAGACTTCAGAACTTAATCATTAGAACGTGTAACTAGAACTTGTCCTCAAAATTTGTGCAAAGGGACACAGTGACTGTTTATCTAAAATAACATAGACCACCACAGTAATTTTCATCATTCATATGGAGTGATTAGTGTGTGCATTAAGCTAAATAACAGACAAAGAGTAAAGTCTGAGTCACTTCAGTACATCTTAGAAATAAGGCATAACTAAAATTTTGCTAAAGAGCTGTCATTTTCCTGAAACCTACTGATGAATGAGTTCATGCTTGAGTCTACCTCAACTGTTTTGTGCTAATTTTATGCATCTTTTGAAATTCTATTTTACAGTGGCTTCTCAGTGTAAGTGAGTCACGACTGTTTATCAGAATTTATGCTATTATCAGAGTATTTCTCCAGTAATCATAGAGTGTGAAAAGTCACCAAGAAAATATTTTGCTTTTCTAATGCATATTTACTTAATACCAGCAATGCACTTGGGTCGTCCCTTCCACATTTTTACTCTAGATCTCAAAGGAGTACCTGATTTTATTCTTTGATCTTTTTGCTTTTTCTTTTGATAAGTGAGGTTTATCAGCACTTAGTACATTCAGCAGTTTTACTACTATCAGAACTTAACAGATGAGTAGCATTATTCTAATTTGTGACTTAGTAATAAGATATACAAAGTAAACTTAACTAAGCTCAATTATCAGAATTTGCTAGTGTCATAAGATTTCCACTGAAATAATTACTTCTTACATGGAATCATTTGTTTATTGAAGACTACTAGGTCAGTATCTAGCACAGTTATCCTCAAAGGATTTAATAGGTACTTGAACAGACATATCACTTATTAGAGTTTAGAAACATATATCAGACAATCAGTCAGTACTTAAAGACATTTATCAATTAAGCACAGAATACACAATGAGATTAATTCCGTAAATACTGAGCATAAAGTCTGATAACACAGAACAAGACTAAGCAGATTTAGAGAAAGAACCTGAAACCATTCCAAGTTCATTTACCAATCTTGTAAAAGTAGCTTCACACAGTGGTTTTGTGAAGATATCTGCTAGTTGTTGATATGTGGGAACAAAATGTAATTCCACTGTACCTTCATCCACATGTTCCCTGATGAAGTGGTACCTGATGCTGATGTGCTTTGTCATAGAGTGTTGAACTGGATTACCTGTCATAGCAATAGCACTTTGATTATCACAGTAAATAGGGATTTTGAAATATGTTAACCCATAATCCAGTAACTGATTCTTCATCCAAAGAATCTGTGCACAACAGCTTCCTGCAGCAATATACTCTGCTTCTGCAGTTGATGTGGAAATTGACTTTTGTTTCTTGCTGTACCAAGAAACCAATCTGCCTCCAAGAAATTGACAGCTTCCACTTGTGCTTTATCTGTCAATTTTGCAACCTGTTCTAGTTCTGACACCTGCATCAGGATTTCCAATTATCAAATTAGGTGTATGTGATTTTGTCCACTTCCTTGTAGATGGAAGGTTTTCTCTAGAACTTTATGCTCCCCCATGATCCATGCTATCTTCATTTTCATTTTCTGATGCTCCCCCTGAAACTATGCTCTCTGAGTTGGAGTCTTCAGTATTTAAATTTTTAGCACTATCAGAACTTGGCTTATCAGAACTTGACGAATCAGAATTTGAAGAGCCAGATGTATGTTCTGATGTTTCTTGAGCTGTGGTAGGATCTTGAGTATGCTCCCCCTGCATCGGTGCATCTTCCCTTGGCGCAGCCACCACAGTTTCAATAACATCAGAGTTTATTCCATCAGAGTTTACAGTATCAGGACTTAGACTTTCAGGATTTTCAGTATCAGAATTTGAGTCTTCATTTTCAAATCTCAGCTGATCATGGTCAATGAAATCTTCAAGACCAGTAATCTTCTTGTCATCAAAAGAGACATTGATAGATTCCATGACTACTTTTGTTCTCAAATTATAGACTCTGAAGGCTTTTGTGGAAAGTGGATATCCAACAAAGATTCCTTCATAAGCTTTTAGATCAAACTTTGATAGCTGTTCAGTATGAGTCTTGAGAACAAAACACTTGCATCCAAATACATGAAGGTATTTCAGATTTGGCTTCTTTTTCTTCACCATCTCATATGGTGTTTTTCCATGCTTGTTAATGAGTGTTGCATTTTGAGTAAAACAAGCAGTCTGCAGAGCTTCAGCCCAGAAATAGGTTGGAAGCTTTGCTTCTTCAAGCATTGTACGTGCAGCTTCAATGAGAGTTCTATTCTTCCTTTCAACAACTCCATTTTGCTGTGGAGTTCCAGGAGCAGAAAATTCCTGCTTTATTCCATGGCTTTTGCAGAACTCTTCCATTATCAAATTCTTGAACTCAGTGCCATTATCACTCCTTAAAACTTTCACAGAATCTTTGACCATTTTATCCAGATGTTTGACATGATTAATCAAGATTGATGCAATTTCACTTTTTGTATGCAAGAAATACACCCATGTGTATATGGTGAACTCATCCACTATGACCAACGCATACTTCTTCTTTGTAATAGACATGACATTTACTGGACCAAATAGATCAACATGTAGTAGATGATAAGGCTCAAGAATTGATGATTCAGTCTTGCTCTTGAATGAATATTTTCTTTGTTTGGCTTTCTGACATGAATCACAAAGACCATCAGGAGCAAATACTGTGTTTGGCAATCCTCTCACAAGATCTTTCTTGACCAGTTCATTTATATTGTTGAAATTTAAATGAGAGAGTTTCTTATGCCAATTCCAGCTTTCTTCAATTGATGCTCTACTCATCAGACAGATTACAGAACCATCAGTACTTGTTGAAAGCTTAGCTTCATAAATGTTACCACGCCTGTATCCTTTCAGAACAACTTTGCCTTTAGATTTACTCACAATTTCACAGTGTTCTTCAAAAAAATCAACATGATAACCTCTGTCACAGATTTGACTTATACTCAGTAGGTTGTGTTTAAGTCCTGAGACCAGAGCTACTTGTTTAATTATGACATTTCCAAGATTGATATTGCCATATCCCAATGTTTTTCCAATGTTGCCATCTCCATAAGAAACACTTGGGCCAGCTTTCTCCACAATATCTGATAGCAGGGCCTTATTTCCAGTCATATGTCCTGAACATCCACTGTCCAGAACTAGAATATTTTTCCTGTTGCCCTGCAATCACAAAGACCACTAATTATTAGTTTTAAGGACCCAGACTTGCTTGGATCCTTTGGCCTTATTAAGTTTGTTAACATTTGCAGCGGATTTAGCATCAGAGTTTATGTTAACATTTTTCTTATCAGAACTTACACTATCAGACTTTGAATCAGAATTTACACTAGAAGGAACAATGGAAACTTTCTTCAAAGAAGGTTTTATTTGATAATAATCATAGTACAAGCTATGATATTCCTTACAAGTATAAATGGAATGCCATAAACTACCACAATGAAAACAAGGATTTTGTGGTTTGTATCTAACAGACTGACTCTTAACTCCTGACTTTGAAGGTAAGGAGTTAATATTCTTATTCTTCCTGCAAAAAGAAGCCAGATGGTTAGAACTTCCACAATTATGACATGTTTTCCTAGAAGCATCAGGAACAGGTTTATAATTATTGCTTTTATTCACACCTTCCTTTCCATTCCTATTTTTCCTAGGTGATTTTACCTTGTTTGCATTCTTAACATCTTTCAGCTTATGCTTAAGCTGCTTCTTTGTCATTAAGCCTATGTTCACTTCAGCTGTCTTTTCCTGTTTTAGTTTGTCAGAAGTTAATTTCTTTGTAACTTCTGATTTTTCATTTTCAGACTTTACAGTTACAAACTTAACAGGTTTTAACTTTGGCTTTTTCTTATCAACAGACTTAATTTCTTCAGTTCCTTTATCATTCTTATCTTCTCCATAACCTAAGCCCTCTTTCCAGTTTCCACTACTTAGCAAATTTTGAGTTGTTTTGCCAGAGTTAGTCCAAGTCCTGGTAATCTCTCTTTCCTTTTCTAACTCAGTTTTTAGAGATTCATTTATTTATAGCACTTCATTCCTAACATAAAAAGCATCATCTCTATCCTTCTGAGTTTGATGGAACATGACTAACTCTTTTTCTAAGAAATCATTTCTTTTCTTAAATGCAAGATTTTCAGAAGTTAATCTTTCACATGTTAAAGTTTGATCTCTATAACTAACAAACATGGTTTTAAGATATCTTCTCAACTCATTAATATCATCAGTATGAAAAGCATAAGTAGTCTGAGGTACCTTTGTTTCAGCAGCTTCAGAACTGCTCTCAGCACTTTCTTTATCAGCATTTGCCATCAATGCATAGTTTTCCTCACTTTCAGAGTCTGAGTTATCTGTCCAGCTTTTCTGCTTTGTGACAAGAGCCTTGCCTTTGTCACCCTTTACCTTCTTGCAATCAGGAGATATGTGGCCTTTCTCACCACAGTTATAGCATTTAACATTGGTGTAATCTCCTCTGTCAGACTTTCCTCCTCTGCATTCAGATCTTCTAAAATTCTTCTTATCAGAACTTATGCCTTTCCTGGAAAACTTCTTTCCCTTCCTGAACTTCCTGTATGCAATCTTTGTGATTCCTTTCACCATAAGAGCACACAGCTTCATCATCTCCTCATCAGCATCAGTCTCAGGCAAGCTTTCAGAATCTGAGTCATCATCACTCTCAGAATTTGATGACTCAGTATCAGACTTTATGAAAAGAGCTTTACCCTTGTCTTTCTTTGAGGAAGCTGCTTTGGGGAATTCTTCTTCAGCCTTAAGAGCAACTGTCCTTGACTTTCCTCCTTTCCTCTTGCATCTTTGTTCCATCTCCAGCTCATGAGTCTTGAGCATTCCATAGATTTCGTCAAGAGTTGTTTCATCAAGATTGTAGTTGTCTCTTATTATCGTTGCCTTCAAATCCCAGCATTCAGGAAGAGCTAACAGGAACTTAAGGTTTGAATCTTCAAGATAATACTCTTTATCAACCAATGACAAATCATTCAAAAGTTTGACAAATCTATCATATAAATCATTCAATGACTCATTAGTCTTTGAGTCAAAGTGTTCATACTCTTGAGTGAGTATTGTCTTCCTGTTCTTCTTAATTGTGTCAGTTCCCTGACACCTTGTTTCCAGAGCATCCCATATCTCCTTAGTAGTCTTGCAGTTGATTACCCTGTTTGACATTACATTATCAATGGCACTATACAGTAAGTATCGTACCTTAGCAATTGATGTTATATCTTCAGCAGTATAATCACTCTTCTCTTTTGGTACGGTCTTTGCTGCTTCACCTGCAACTGCAACAGCGAGCTTGGTTGGTTTGTGAGGGCCTTCCTTGATTCTATCAAGGTATTCTGGATCTGTTGCTTCCAGGAACATGGTCATCCTTACCTTCCATATGGGATATTTAGATGGTCTCAGTATGGGAACTCTGATGGTCTCATACCGACTCTGAATTTGTGTCTTTGGTGGTTCCTCAGTTTTGGTAGGCTTAATTGGAGTTTCTGTGTCCGACATGATTGTGTTTGGATCTTTAACTGTATGTATGTTAACAGATAGGCTCTGATACCAATTGTTAGGTCACACACACACTGTAGAGGGGGTGAATACAGTGTATAGTACACTCAAATCGAACTTTAAGAACTTAAGTAACAGAAAACAAACTTTATTGAAACAATAAACTCTGTTACAGTATGGAACTGTTACCTCTCAGTGATGAACAAATATCACGAGAGCTGCTAGGGTTACAATGAATAATCTTCTCTAATAATGATAACACTTATAGTGTAAACCCTATGTTTGTGTTTATATACTACACAGTTACAAGATAATCGCTAATTGATATGGAATATAATTCTGCTTCCTAAAATATATCAATCATATATCTTTTCTTCCAAGTATTCCATTCTTTACAGAATTCCTTCTTCATGCATATCTCTTCTTATGTTTATCTTGATCTTCTTTCCTTTAATCAGCTACTGTCCTTATCTGATCGTCCTTCAGCACTTAAGTTCTGATATCTATCTTCTGATGATTATCTCCTGATATCATAAGTACTGATATCCTTAAGTCCTGACTTCCAGTATAAGTACTGATCAACAGTTAAGTACTGATTTATCATGTTCAAGTAAGATCTGAAAGCTAAACATAAAACATATTAGCCATGACATTATCAAATATATCTAACACATATTATAAAGAGATTCTTCCTTTTAAATTAAATATTTCAAATCAATAATCGATAATCAGATGATTCCCAGATCGGGTGGAGCATTGTCAAGAGGCGTCACTTAATAACCCTTTCTTACAGATATGAAATCTGTTGTTGACAGAATCATCCTTTCTCTCAATATTGAAAATTCATATTCAATTACGTGTTTCATAAACACAAGAATCTCATGATCATATTCATAATATTTATTGTTAAGGCAAGAAACGATTCCTATTCTAGATTTTCTAGAGCACGCCTTATATTGATTTAAGTTCACCTAAATCTATCATCGCATGGTAAACATAGGCATATATCTCATATATAAAATTAAATAAACAAGTAAATGTAAAGTACAATAAAGTAAATGTATTTGGTTATGACCTCATCCTATGTGATCTTTATCAAGCTCGTGATAAAGATCAAGGTCAATCTAATATGGTGATGGAAATAAATACAACTACTTATTACATAAGTCTTCTTGTATGCCTCATCTTCTTCTTTGTATCACCTCCATTGGATAGCCTTCTTGAGTCTTCAATTATATTACATGATTGAAAGTAAAACTAATCTAATGAACTTACAAGAATAACTCGAGTTACATTTGAGATTTATGATTACAAAGATTGACGACATGCAAGTCGTATTTAAAACCAAAACCAAAACCAAAACCATTACACTAAGGTCGAAAGGCCATAACCATCCACCATGCTCATACAACACATAAAAGCATGTTAAAACACATAATCTGATCTTAACATATCATATTATCCATGATCTAATCATAAAATGAAAATATGAAAAAAATCAGAAAAATCAGAATCAAATCAGAAAAACAAGAATCACTGTTTATGGGCAGTAAACGACGTCAAACGCCTTACAGATGAGTCGTTGATAGCTTTTTCTATCAGTTTTGTTTAGACGCTCGTTTACCTATGGAATAGGATATTCGTTTGCGTAAATCGGACACCAGAACCAGATTTCAGCAAATCTGCAGCAGCCAATTCAGAATCCGTATCTAATATGATTCTCATAATTAGAACAAACATAAATCATATATATATCAGTATATATACAGATTACATAATCATCTTATGATTATACAACTCACATGAATATCATATATTCAAAACCATACATATATAAGCATATTATATCAACATCAAATCATGGCGAATCACGTACATGCTCATATATCGAAAACAGTTAAATACATAAACGAATTAAAAACTTTTCGCAAGTAGCTCTGATGCCATTGAAGGGTTTTTAGCACATAAATGCAACGAAAACATAAATTTAAATCTTAAAAAAAACCGAAACCCTCCGCAGGATCCATGCGAAAAAAAATATTTAATTCGTAGTTCAGTATGTTTACCTTTAGAAGCTTATGTTAATGGAAATATGGAGGTCTTTAATGGTGATCCAAAAATGATGAATGGAGATCCTTAGCACCTGCTCCTCAAGTGTGAAGCACTCCACCGGTATCCACCAAGAAAACGATGTAATGAAGGAGGAAGAGATGGAGAGAATTAGGGTTTTGTAAATCTTTTTGGTTGAGGCAAAAATAGGGTCTATAATAGTATATTTATAGGCAAAATTTTCAGCTGAAAATTTTCCCATAAAATATTATTATTATTAACCCTTTATTATTCTCACTAATAATTAAAACACCTTTTAATTATTAATCCTTTTTCTAAACTCTTTAGAAATAATTCTCTCACTTGATTTAATTTCCAAAAATTAAATTCTTAATTAATAATATTAAGAACATTTTCTTAATTAATTTATAATCAATTAAATCTCATTTAATCAATTATTAAATTTGCCAACTAATTATTTATTTCATAAATAAATAATTATCAACCATTATTAATTAATTCCTCCACCATTAAATCATTCTCTCTTATGGTGTGACCCTGTAGGTTCAATATTAAGCCGGTAGTAGAAATAAATAATAATAAAACTATTTTATCATTATTTATATAAATTCTCTAATTTATTAAATATGATTAATTAATTAATCATATTTATTCTACATCGTGAGGGATACTTCTCAGCATATCGCGACTATCCGGATAATACGAATTCACTGCTTAGAATACCAAGAACCTATTCAGTGAGTAGTCACCGTACAATTAATTCCTTCTACCCTACAATGTCACGATTAAATACAAGGCATTGAACTTGTGTCAAGCCTATCTTATTTAATCACTTGCTTTCCTATTCACTATGCTTAGTTCTATTTAATGTAAATTAGAAACTCCTTTCTAATTTCATTCACTCCGGCCAGAGATTCCTGAACTAACATAAGTGGATCAGCATTGAACATTCTCTTCCTACACTGGAAGGGGTAGATCCTTTATTGATCATACACTATCTTCGTGTACAAATTCCTATACCCAGTAGAGCCCTTATAATTGTCCCTTGAGACTAAGAACTAAACCAAAGTATAGTTCACTGTACACAAGATGACTATGATGACCTCAAGTCTAAGGATACTTGTACAACTATCACTATGTGAACAACTGCTGATACATGAGTGAACTCCATCAGTTGTTCAGCTGTGTGAGTCATGTTCAGTGAACTTGTTCTATAATAAGCACCTACATACTAGCTATAGTGTCACCACACAAATATCTATGAGAACAGACATCCTTCATAATAAAGCAAGCATAGTATGTACCGATCTTTGCGGATTATTAATTACCAGTTAGTAATCCTACGACCAGGAACTATTTAAGTTTAAAGTTATCATCTTTTAGGTCTCATTATTATGATCTCATCACAATCCATAAAAAGCTTTACTCTAAACTGTGGTATATCTTATTTAAACATTTAAATAGATAGAGCCCGCAATAAAAACAAAACAAGTCTTTTATTAATATCAATGAAATCAAAACAGATTATATAAAAGTTATTCCTAAATCCTCATACATGATTGGACTTAGAACATATCTCTTTCAGGGGTTAGGATTGTTTAGGAATAGGAATTAGGGTTGGATTAGGGTAGTAATTCGAATTGGGCTAGGGTAGTGTTTTTATTTTTCTGATTTTCTGTTTTCTTCTTCTTTTTCAGGGAAGCTGCGCGACCGCCCCGCTCCTCCGCGCGGGGCGCCATAGTTCTGTCAACTATGTGTGGCCGCCCCGCTTCTAGCGCGGGCGCGCCGTGCTTCTGAAAAAAGATGATTGATTTTTTTTCATACTAAAATACAACAAGTCATGGGTTGCCTCCCACGAAGCGCTTGGTTTACGTCTCTAGCTTAACGTGAAACCTCGAACTCAATTTTCCAAAAGAACGGCGTTCATCACGTCGCGGTTCGCCATATCTCCATAGTAATTCTTCAATCTCTTCCCATTCACTTTGAATGATTGGTTGGGATGCGTATCAAAAATCTCCACCCCCATGTGGAAATACAGTTTTGACCGTGAATGGCCCTGACCACCTCGACTTACATTTTCCTGGAAAAAGACGGAGACGAAAGTTGTACAATAGAACTTTCTGACCAGACACAAATGACTTGCGCACTAACCTCCTATCATGCCATCTCTTGACTTTTTCCTTGTACACTTTGTTATTCTCATAAGCTTGTAGTCGAAACTCCTTGAGCTCATTTAGTTGAAATATTCTTTTCTATCCAACAGCTTTCATGTCAAGATTTAACTTCTTCAAAGTCCATTATGCTTTATGCTCTAACTCCGTAAATAAATTACACGCCTTCCCATACACCAACTGGAAAGGAGACATATCAAGAGGAGTCTTGAATGCTAATCTATATGCCCAAATAGCTTCATCTAGCTTCAAAGACCAATCTTTTCTTGATGGACTCACCACCTTCTCCAAGATACGTTTAATCTCCCGATTAGACATTTCAGCTTGCCCATTAGTTTGAGGATGCTAGGTTGTGGCAAGACAATGATTTACGTGATACTTCTCCATTAATGTAGTGAACTTGCGATCGCAGAAATGCGATCCCTCGTCACTGATTATGACTCTTGGCGTGCCGAAACGCGTGAATATATTCTTATGAAGGAAGTTGATCACCACCTTAACGTCATTGGTTGGAAAAGCTTTCATCTCGACCCATTTGGACACATAATCAACCGCCAACATAATATACTGATTATTGCAGGATGAGACAAATGGCCCCATGAAGTCGATTCCCCAAACATCGAAAATCTCTACTTCGAGAAGCACATTAAGAGGCATCTCATCTCTCTTGGATATATTACTAACTCGTTGGCAACAATTACATCTCGAAATAAACTGATGAGAGTCCTTAAACAAGGTAGGCCAGAAGAATCCTGCTTGAAGGATACGGGCAGCTGTCTTCTCTCCGCCATAATGTCCACCATACACAGTAGAATGACATTCGCGCAAGATTCCCTCCGTCTCACTATATGGAATGCATCGCCTGATAATCTGGTCAGCTCCCTGTCTAAACAAGAATGGCTCATCCCATCGATACCACTTCGCCTCATGTAGAAAATTCTTCCTTTGAGTATAAGAAAGCTCTAGGGGAATAACATTACTCACCAGATAGTTCATAATATCTGCAAACCATGGCTCTTCTTCTTGCACCCCAAAAAGTTGTTCATCGGGAAAAGATTCATTGATCAACGTCTTGTCTTGTGAAGCCTTGCCTTAATCTACCAATCGTGAGAGATGATCTGCTACCTGATTCTCTGTACCTTTCTGATCCTTGATTTCTAGCTCAAATTCCTGAAGTAAGAGAATCCATCGAATCAAGCGAGGTTTTGAATCTTTTTTCGATACCAGATATCGAATAGCAGCATGATCAGTGTAAACTGTCACCTTTGTCCCAAGCAAATAAGATCGAAATTTCTCGAAACCACAGACAATTACCAGCAACTCCTTCTCTGTAGTAGTGTAATTCAACTGAGCACCATTAAAGGTTTTACTAGCATAGTAAACCACATGGAAAACGTTCTGCTTCCTCTGGCCAAGAACTGCTCCAACTGCATAGTCACTAGCATCACACATCATCTCGAAGGGCTGGTTCCAATTAGGTGCAGTAATAACAGGCGCTGTAGTCAAACTCTTTTTCAAGCTCTCAAAAGCAGCTAGACACTCTTCATCGAATTTGAAGGGAACATCCTTCTCTAACAGAATTGCACAAAGGCTTAGAGATTTTGGAGAAGTCTTTAATGAATCGCCGATAGAAACCCGCATGACCAAGAAAACTGCGGACTCCTTTAACTGAGATTGGCGGAGGAAGATATTCAATGACCCCCACCTTGGCTTTATCCACTTCAAGACCCTTGCTAGATACCTTGTGCCCAAGAATGATACCCTGTTGCACCATGAAGTGACATTTTTCCCAATTGAGCACCAGATTGGTCTCAACACATCTTTTCAGCACCAAACCAAGATTATGCAATCATTCTTTATAAGAAGTCCCGAACACGGAAAAGTCATCCATGAACACCTCCATATTAGTGCCAATCTTGTCTGAGAAAATAGCCATCATGCATCTCTGAAAAGTAGTAGGGGTACCATAAAGTCTGAAAGAGACTCGACGGAAAGTGTACGTGCCAAATGGACAAGTAAACGTAGTTTTATCTTGATCTTCTGGAGTAATGCAAATCTGATTATATCTCGAATATCCATCCAGAAGACAATAGTACTCGTGTTCAGCCAACCTTTCAAACATTTGATCAATAAATAGAAGTGGAAAGTGATCTTTTCTTGTGGCTTTATTCAGCTCTCGATAATCCATGCATACTCTCCATCATGTAACTGTACGAGTAGGGATGAGCTCATTCTTCTCATTAGCTACAACGGTAATGCCTCCTTTCTTAGGCACACGGGCTCACCCACGAACTGTCAGATATAGGATAAATGATTTCTGCATCTAGCCATTTAAGAATTTCCTTCTTCACAACCTCCTTCATGATAATATTTAGTCTCCTTTGTTGCTCAACAGTTAGCTTGCTTCCTTCCTCAAGCAATTATTTTATGCATGCAATAATAAGGGTTGATTCCCTTGATATCTGCTATAGTCCATCTAATTGATAATTTAAAATCTCTCAGAATTCTCAAGAGCTTGTCTTCATCACTTCCTGAAAGGTCAGATGCAATAATAATAGGCCAAGTAGATGCATCACCTAAAAATGCATACCTCAAGTGATCTGGCAGTGGTTTGAGCTCAAGTGTAGGAGTTTCTTCAATAGATGGCTTGAGACGCTTTGGAGAATTTTTCAGCTCTTCCAATCCAAGAGACTCGAACGGCAAGTTCAACTTCCTCTTCCATGGGAATGCATTCAAATATTACATCTGCTCTTCCCCTTCTTCATCTTCACTATCAAAATCCCCCGTTAAGGCTCTTTCTAATGCATCAGTCCTTAGCAAGTGATCAAGCTCCGAAGCCACTATGGAGTCGACCAACTCCACTTTAAAGAACTCATCTTCATCAATGGGGAATTTCATTGCATTGAAGACATTGAACGTGACATCTTGACCTTGAACTCTTATGGTTAGTTCACCTTTTTGCACATCGATAAGAGTTCGACCCGTAGCTATGAATGGTCTTCCCAAGATAATGGGAATCTTCTTATCCTCCTCAAAGTCTAGAATGACAAAATTAGCTGGGAAGATGAGCTTATCCACCTTAACCAAGATATCATCCACTACTCCTCGCGGATAAGTGATGGAACGATCAGCCAACTGCAAAGACATGTTCACAGGTTTTGGATCAGGTAGTCCAAGTTTCTTGAAAACGGACAAGGGCATCAGATTGATGCTAGCTCCCAAGTCACACAAACACTTGTCGAATGACATATTGCCAATGGTGCAAGGTATCGTGAAGCTTCCTGGATCTTTAAGCTTAGGAGGTAGTTTATGTTGCAGCACAACACTGCACTCTTCCGTTAGAGCAACGGTTTCCAACTCCTCAAGTTTTAGCTTTCGAGATAGAATACCCTTCTTGAACTTATCATAGCTCGGCATCTGTTCTAGAGCTTCAGAAAAAGGTATGTTAATGTGCAACTTCTTGAAAACCTCCAAAAACTTGGCAAACTGCTTATCAAACTTATGCTTTTGAAGCCTTCTCGAATACGGCGGAGGTGGGTAGATATGTTTATTCCCTGTAATATCCTCAGGAGGATTGCTTTCAACAGCTTTCTTCTTCGGTTCCACCTCAGCATCCTTCTGCATAATCTTTTCAGCTACTATCTCATTTTCTGGAATTGGCAAGGGTGTAGATGCACCTGCATTATGAATAGAGTTTTCAGAATCTTCATCTTGTTGAATTTTGGGGCTCGCAATGTTTCCAGATATCAAGGTGATTGCCTTCAACTCTTTGACTTCCCTCTTTCCTAGATTAGCTTCTGTATCACTAGGAAGAGTTCCTGGTTGACGGTTCAACAAAGCATTGGCAATTTGCCCTATTTAATTCTCAAGAGTCTTGATAGAAAGTGCTTGGCTTTTGCACATACACCTCAACTCCTCCAATTCAGATTTTTCATTAGTAGATTGACCGGAACTTTCATGCGGTTATTGTTGAAGTTGGAGTTGTTTTCTTGGTGCATACTGTTGTTGAAAACCATGAAGGTTGAATTGCTTAGCTCCAATCTGCTGATAAGGCTGTTGCACACCACCCTGATTATTGCTCCAGCTGAAGTTAGGATGGTTGTGGTTGTTAGGATGATAAGTGGCAGGAACTAGTTGTTGCGACCTCTGAAAGTTGCTCACAAACTGAGTTGACTCACTAGATATAACATACTGCTCCATTTCATGCGCACCTGCACAAATCTCACAAACATTAGCGATCTGATTAACTCCATAATTAGCCAAAGAATCCACTTTCATCATTAATGCCTTTAGCTGAGCATCTATAGCCGTAGCTGTATCCACCTCCGGAATTTCTGCTACCTTGCCTTGAGGTATTCTCTGAGTAGAGTTCTGATATTCATTAGCAGCCATCAATTTAATTAGCTCATAAGCTTCATCATAGCTCTTAGCCCATAAGGCTCCACCTGATGCTGCATCGAGCATGGGTTTGGACTGCACTCCCAAACTATTATAAAAGCAATTGATGATCATCCAATCAGGCATGCCATAATAAGGACACTTCCTACGCATCTCCTTGTAGCGCTCCCAAGCTGAAAGGCATATTCCATAGCCTATTTATTTATTCGAGGATTTAACTCAACTCAAATAAGAATGTAAGAATGTAACAAGTAAATAGTGGATCTACCGTCAAAGAGATCTCACAAAGTAACATCTGTCAAAGGATTCAGAAACAAGGTTCATCTACAGACTTGTGGAATTACTTCACTGGAAGAAGTTAAAGAAATTGATCAAGCCTCGGTGATATAAATCAAGATTGTGGATTTAATCAAGTGACAGAGATCTTGTCAGGGTATCAAATAGTTACAGGGATTTAATCTGAAGAAAATCAAGTTATTAAAGTCAAGACATGAAGTAACATCACAGAAGTTAGTCACTCATGAACCAGATAGTACATCGAGTGTCAACATTGAAGTGGTGGAATTGATTCATAATTTTCAGAAGATTTTCAGAAGAATGGTTGTTGTTCAAGAGTAGTATTAATTCTCTATTAATTAATTAAGTCATATAATTTAATTAAGAAAATAAATTAAATATGCAAAGATTAATTTATTGATTAATTGAATTAATTGATTAATTAATTCTGAATTAATATTAAGAATTTTCTGAATTATAATTGAATTAAAATCAGTTTTAATTCAGTAGACAATTGAGATTGAACTGGCATGACAATCTGGATTGTCATACCGATTGTCATGCCAGGCCATTCCTGATTGTCTCACCAAAAGTTCTACTGGGAGGAGATAGTCTTGCCAGTTCAATTTGATAGTCTTGCTAGTTCAGGAGATAGTCATACCGATTATCTTACTAGTACAAATGATTGTCATACCGATTGTCTTCCTAGTACAAATGATTGTCATGCCAATTGTCATGCCAGTTCAATATAGTTCTGTTGATCAAATAATTTAAAAGACAGAAGCAGCAGACATTCAAGATATACAACAGAACACAATCAACTACTCAAGAACAGAAGCAGAAGCCGCACAAATATTTCATCTCACTGCTGCAAATTCAAGATCATAAATTTCTAGTTTTAAAGTTAAATCCAAACCACTAGAAATCATTCTCTTGTTCTTGTGTAACTATCTAGCGGATCAAAATCCCTAGAACTTAATTTCAAATTGCTTTTAGCATTTGATTCTTTTTATTGCAAAAATAGAAAAAGTTCATGTCAAATTTATTCTAGATTTGTGATAATTAATTTGAGATTAATCCCTTGTAATCGATACCGTTGTTGGAACACCTTTCAAGTTTAATAATAATTTTATTTAACTTGAATTTTGTTTCACTTTTTTATTCCGTATTAAATTCAATTAAACGGTATTGTTTGTATTCAACCCCACCTTCTACAAACATATTGGGACCTAACAATTGGTATCAGAGCCTTCTAATTAACGAACAAATCAAGATCCTAGACTTTTATAATTTTTCAACTCCTTGAATTTTTATTTATTCAAAAAATTCATAATGACTTCACAAAAAGTTGGAACCGTTAAAATTCCACTATTTGATAAAGAAAATTATATTATGTGGAAGAAGAAGATGCTCTTGTTTTTACAAGTTGCAAATCCAAATATCTGAACTTGTTAAAGAAGGGTCCAAAAATTCCGATGGTTATTGAACCAGAGGTGATAGAAGATGGTGTTGTAATTACCAAAGCTAGAACCTATGCAAAACAACCTGAGGATTTTACTCCTGTTGAAAAGGAAGAAGCCTCCTTGGATTCCAGCCTTCAATTAATTTTAGTTGATTCCCTTGATCCCTTGATGAACAGACATGTGATGATTTGTAAAAATTCCAAACACATGTGGGAAACTATTGAGGTGATTAATGAAGGCACAGAGGAAGTTAGGGAGAACAAGTTAGAGATCCTAACCTCTGAGTAGGAACATTTTAAATCCAATCCGGGAGAAGGAATTACTGAAGTGTTCGAGAGGTACAATGCATTGATCAACAACCTGAACATAAATGGAAAATATTATTCAATCAGGGAGGTCAACAAAAAGTTCCTTTTAACACTGCCAACTCATCTTGAACATAGAATCACTGCCATAAGAGAAGCTAGAGATCTGAGTGAGATTTCTTTGGATAGACTCTATGGTATGTTAAAAACCTATGAGTTGGAGCAGATTCAGCAGAAGGAAGTCTACGGGAAAGATAGAGTGGTCAGCACATCTACTGCTCTAGTAGCTGAAGGTCAACAACAACAACAACAATCTCAACTGTCAGAGGGAATGGTACAGTATTCCAAGGCTGAGGAAAATGTATTAGTAGCAGAATATGATCCTCCTACTACAAATCAATCCAGTGATGATTTTTACTCCTTGGAAGAGCTGGAGCAATTGGAAGATGAGTCAATGGCCCAGATTGTCAAGAGATTCTCCAATGTAAGATTCAAGAGAAATCCCAAGTTCAAGTACAAGTCCAACTACAACAGATTCCAGACAGGTGGATCTTCATCCTCTAACACAAGTAGTGGTGGATGCAAAACATGGATGGTTGATCGGAGCACCATTAGATGCTATAACTGCAATGAGTTGGGACACTTTGCCACAGAATACAGGAAGCCAAAGCAAGTAAGGAAGAACTCTTATGATTCAAATCAGAAAAGTAACTCTGAAAGGGCTTATCTGGCAAAGGGAAGAAGTTGGGATGATACTGATAGTGAAGATGAAGAAGAAAGGAATCTTACTATTATGGCTATTGATGGAAATACTTCATCGTCAAGAAAAGAGGTAAAATTTACTGATGTTGAATTAGTTTATCATCTAGGAGGTTCCTTAGATTGTGCTCGTCGTGATAATGAACTGTTAAGTCAGCAGATCAAAGACCTTGAGAAAGAGGTCAATGAATTAAGACTTGTGCACAATAATCAGACAAATTAAAAGAACAGGTATTTTTTCTAGAGAATAGAGTTAATTGTTATAGAAAACTCGAAACTATTCTCAAAGACAAGATCACCGGTCTTGAGACTAAGGTTAAAGCTTACTTTAATTCTTGTTCGAAGGCTAAAGAGTTCTACAGTAAGCAAGCTGTTAATCAAACATCTGGAATAGGTTTTGATTACAATGCTGTTATTGGAGAATTAGGCATAAACTCCCCTCCTCATGTCTGTGCTAAAGGTAGGGAAGTACCACATGTGCTTAAGGGTGTTGATAAACCCCTCTATAAAGGATTAATTGCTGAACCATTTGATGAGAATGAGACCTCCTTTATTATTCAAGAAGAAATACATGCTGAAGATCGTGCTAATGAGAAGGTTGTTTCCAAGCCAAGTGTGTCGAAAGTTCCATTCAAAGTTTTGAAAGCAACTGAGACTAACTCAGACACACATGAGTTGGATAACAAAAATGCCATGTCTATCATGCATAATTTTCCTGTTGTTAATTCCTCTCATAAAGTATGTGGTGTTTCTAATTGTATGTCTTGTGCTTTTAATTTGATGTATGCTTATTTTAATGGTAAGCATGTTTCTAGTGATAAGACTACTCCTCGTCAGCATGTGAATAATAGGAAGCATGATAGGTCTAAGACTTCTAGTCCTTCTAAGGCTAGAAAGGAGACATTTGTGCCTAAGCCTAAACAGAAATTTGTTAAGGCTGTTTACAAGGTCAAATGTCCAGTCATTGAGAAAGTTGAGAACATTAAAGTTAAGAATGTTGTTTTGCCTGACAAAGGTCAATTGTACAAGTATGCCGGACCCAACCAAGTTTGAGTTCCGAAGAAGGTTTAATCCATTTGTGTTGCAGGGCATTAAACAGGTGAAACCGGTAGTGTGGATTCTTGATAGTGGATCGTCAAGACATATGACCAGAAATAGAGCCCTGCTATCAAATGTGGTTGAGAAAGCTGGCCCAGTGCTTACCTTTGGAGATAACAGCAAAGGTTTAACTGAGGGATATGGCTGTTTGCAAGCTGGTAATGTTATCATTGAACTCAAACTTCTTTCACCATTAGTGATTTTTTATTTCATTTAAAATCTTTTGAAATTACTATTGTACATCATTTCTCTCAAAAGATTAAATGTATAATTTTCACTCATTATAGATCCTAAGTACATTTTATCTCTATATTGCCATATGTTCTGTGATACAGGTTCAGTCTCCAATGGCTTTCTTTTATTGATAGTCATGAGGTTGAAAACCCACGACTTCTATCCCAGATTGTAAAGATAAACACAGAAACAGAACCAACCAACACTCTCTTACCACTAAAATGAAGTATGAATGAGTGTGAGGGAGATAGTGCCTTAGTGCACCATATAAGGGAGTTTCTGCAGTCAACCCAGCAGCTTTGTCTCCTACATAGATGAGTAGTATTTAAACCGAGACAACTGCTAGCCCCCATACATCTTCTCAAAAAGATGTAATGGCTGAAAAGGCACAAAAACAGTTACTAGATTCATTCTCTCAACAGGGTGCGTCTATTGAAATTTGCCTGTCGGCCAGGGTATCCGTTGTAGTGTCACCGCCTCAAACATAAACAATTTTTGATGTACAAGGAAGGTTACACACACAAAGGACGAGTTGACGGAAATAAAAGTTTTGATCATTTTAAGGTCAGATTCGATTGTTCAAGGTTCTTTAGTGGACCAATTGCCTTTACAGGTGTTAGGAGAGGATACTGATCCAAAAGCCATATATTAGTGGTCAGTGTCTACCTCCCCAGGCTTAAATCCCCCATATGCATCTGCGGATAGTGGATCTGACACAGGCGCAGATCGGCAACTTGTTGACAATGATTCAGATATTACCTGACGAGTCACAAGAAAATGTCTTCACAGACATTAGAAGGGAACTTTGATCTTTATGCTAAATTCTTTGGATCATTGTTTACCGTCCCAAAATTCAAATCTAGAACCCTAAAAGGGAAACTAGCAACTTGTAGATTATTACTCAGATTCATCTGACGAGTTTAACAAGGACGGGGATTTGCGAACTCCCATTGCACCACCTGTGACCTCCTTAAGGATGGCTAAGGTGATTTTCCTTGCAGGTACAGCTAAATTTTGGAGCTATAAGAGGAGTGACACACTTGTGAGAATGAGTGTAAACACGAGTGGAGAGAAGAGTGAAACAAATGTGAGGTACACTAAACAGAATCACACACTCACAGTAAGGAAGAAAGAGAAACTACTTGTTATTTCTTTTCCAACCAAGTGAAATATGAGAACTCCTTCAGACAACGGCATACATTCCTTCTCTAAGGGGGAGATAAAAGCTTAAGTAATAGTTTGGAGGATTCCTCAACTAAGGGGGCGAAATAGCAGGGAGGAAGAAAAAGGTAAAGCACATGTACACTTCACTACACCATTGTTGTTTGTAACTACGGATCCTATTGTACGGGAGATGTGGTAAACACAAGGTGATTTCCTAGTAAGGGAAGAAGTTGTTTTCCAAAAGGGGAGTACCATTGGTTTTTATCTGCGGATCCTATTGTACGGGAGATGTGGTAAACGAAGGTGATCTCCTTTAAGCAGTTAATTCTCATAGGGGGAGAAGCAAGAGAGATATGCGTTTCTCATCAGGAAATGTGGTTGTACAAAAGAAGATGAAACTACTTAAAGATATGTTCAGTCTAGAGGAACATCTACTTGGAATCTAGAAAATGTTAAATATAATCCAGAACTTTTCTGCTATTTACTTTGCATTTCTGTTTACATCTTTTTCTTATTTGTTAGTTGAGTTATCCTATAGGTATTTGTTGTTATTGTCTAACAAACAGATAGGGGGAGATTGAAAGGCATATGTCATAGCCTATTTGTTTATTCAAGGATTTAACTCAACTCAAATAAGAATGTAACAAGTAAATAGTGGATCTACCATCAAAGAGATCTCACAAAGTAACATCTGTCAAAGGATTCAGAAACAAGGTTCATCTACAGACTTGAGGAATTACTTCAATGGAAGAAGTTAAAGAAATTGATCAAGCCTCAGTGATATAAATCAAGATTATGGATTTAATCAAGTGACAGAGATCTTGTCAGGGTATCAAATAGTTACAGGGATTTAATCTGAAGAAAATCAAGTTATTAAAGTCAAGACATGAAGAAACATCACAGAAGTTATTCACTCATGAACCAGACAGTACATCGAGTGTCAACATTGAAGTGGTGGAATTGATTCATAATTTTCAGAAGATTTTCAGAAGAATGGTTGTTGTTCAAGAGTAGTATTAATTCTCTATTAATTAATTAAGTCATATAATATAATTAAGAAAATAAATTAAATCTGCAAAGATTAATTTATTGATTAATTGAATTAATTGATTAATTAATTCTGAATTAATATTAAGAATTTTCTGAATTATAATTGAATTAAAATCAGTTTTAATTCAGTAAGACAATTGAGATTGAACTGGCATGACACTCTGGATTGTCATACCGATTGTCATGCCAGGCCATTCCTGATTGTCTCACCGAAAGTTCTACTGGGAGGAGATAGTCTTACCAGTTCAATTTGATAGTCTTGCTAGTTCAGGAGATAGTCATACTGATTGTCTTCCTAGTACAAATGATTGTCATACCGATTGTCTTCCTAGTACAAATGATTGTCATGCCGATTGTCATGCCAGTTCAATGTAGTTCTGGTGATCAAATCATTTAAAAGACAGAAGCAGCAGACATTCAAGATATACAACAGAACACAATCAATTACTCAAGAACAGAAGCAGAAGCCACACAAATATTTCATCTCACTGCTGTAAATTCAAGATCATAAATTTCTAGTTTTAAAGTTTAATCCAAACCACTAGAAATCATTCTCTTGTTCTTTTGTAACTATCTAGTGGATCAAAATCCCTAGAACTTAATTTGAAATTGCTTTTAGCATTTGATTCTTTTTATTGCAAAAATAGAAAAAGTTCATGTCAAATTTATTCTAGATTTGTGATAATTAATTTGAGATTAATCCCTTGTAATCGATACCGTTGTTGTAACACCTTTCAAGTTTAATAATAATTTTATTTAACTTGAATTTTGCTTCACTTTTTTATTCCGCATTAAATTCGATTAAACGGTATTGTTTGTATTCACCCCCCTTCTACAAACATATTGGGACCTAACACAAGCCGCACACAAAGATTCTCCCGATTGCTGCGCAAATTGAGTAAGAACATTCTTGATTGCAGCCGTCTTCGCTATAGGGTAGAATTTAGTAAGAAATTTCTGAGCAAGATCCTCCCAAGTAGTGATAGAACCTGCTGGTAGATAATGCAACCAGTACTTAGCTTTATCCCACAGAGAGAATGGTAAAAGCCTCAGCTTCACAGCATCTTCAGAAATATTGTTGAACTTGAAAGTGTCGCAGATCTCGATGAAACCTCTAATGTGCATGTTGGGATCTTCCGTTGGAGAACCCCCAAACTTAACTGAATTATGCACCATCTGAATCGTGTTAGACTTTATTTTAAAGGTATTAGCCGCAATGGCTGGTCTGAGAGCTGCAATATATCAGTTATCTGAAGAAACTGAATATGAAAGGAAATTGAAGAATAGGCTAAAACAGCTACTCTGGAAGAAGATCGTGAAAGGGTAAATGTATTTATTCAGAGATACTTTAGATTTATCAAGAACCATGACGATCAACATATGTAACTGAGTATGCTTTACAATCCTTGTATTCTACATTTTCTCTTTCTATTTTTTGCATCAGACATAACTACAGAATTTATGATTATTCTACAAGCATAAATTGGGGGATATTGTTGGAAAATGTCTAAGTCAGAAATCAGGATTTGCTGGGATCAGGATTTGTCAATTCAATCAGTATCTGTCATGTCCGTCGGGATTTGCTAAAGCGTCAGGGTCTGCATGCAATCAGGATTTGCATCAGGATGAAGACTGTCGGGTTATCACTGGATTACAGGATAAATCAGAATCTGCGGATTTATATAGTCCCAACATTTGAGGAGTATTATATTTTCGGTTCCTGATTTATAGAATCGAAGTTGTTGATTAGATATGTATAGAAACTAGATAAATTATACTGTAACATATCTGAGTATGTCTCATTAGATCATCCACATTTAAAGTTCCAACTCTTGGTATATTTTGCACGTTAGGCTGTGGATCTTGAGGTTATGGCGGCGGTGGCCCTGCCTGATTCCCACCGGGAGGTATAAGTTGTTGATCCGTGGTCCGAGCATCTTTCTGACCTCCGCCTAGTAACAAGGGAATCTCCTGATTCTGACATTGAGTTCCGCCTTGAGTTTCACCTTGAGTTCCACCTTGATCCCGACCATCGACTTGTGGAGTTCCATGGCCATGTGCATGGGTTTGATTATTGTTCGTTGTAATTCTAACGTGATAATACACGCAAGCGTACGCGATCACAAGTAGTATAAGATATAAATCAAGTTCGTTCCCACAGGGACTGGTTTAGGTTAATTTTAGATTATGCACTTATGCAACAATGTATGGTTATCGTTCAATGTTAAGACAATAAGAAATTGAATTTTGATTAACTAATAGATTATACTGTCAAACATTAACTACGAGAATTAAAAGTGATTTACTTATATGAGATTAAACATAGGATTCTAACTTCATTTAATACTCCTTTCAACGTCTATGTATTTAACCTTAGCATGTGATGGTGATGACAACTAATCAGATAACACAAAATTAGTATACGCCAACTTTTGTTGTACGTATACCCTACTACTAAGCATCCACAATTAAGATAGAAGATAGCAGACACTAATTATGCTTAGACCCTATATGTATATGAGATTTGAAAACATAACGGTTGAAGAGCAAGTTATTTATAGTGATTACATGGGGAAGATAAGATGGTTAAAATTACCTACGGATCATGCATAACAAGTATACATGAACCTATGCTAGCATGGAAAGTTATGAACCTCTATATTCACTTTCACTTCAATGGAGATTAACAAACAATCTTAGGTGTTAGCTACGCATCAAAGACGAATAGCACAACCAAACTAGGAAATCATAAATCACCACACAGTAAAGATTTAGAACAATTAACTATTGAAATCCATAAATAAATCCACTAGAACTCCATGACAATGATTAGTTCATAATCGAACTCATCGTCACAATGGGTTCCAATGAAAACATGATAATAAACAATATAAGGGTAGTAGGGTTCAAAGACAAATCGAAAACGAACAACAAAGTATCAACTATATTGAAGAATAAAAAAAGTCTTCTTCTCCGTAGCCGCCTTGTGCTCTCTAGGTCTTCATATTGCTCTCCTTTGGCTCCCTTCTTATTAAAAATGAATTATTATGGGTATATATAGGCTTCTGGTGGACCTGGGCTCTCCAAATCTCCAATTTCAACACAAAACAGGATTCTGGCACAAGGACACCGCGCGGCCGCCCCGCACTCCCGCGCGGGCTTGCGCACTTTCTGCATCCCTGGCGCGCCCTCCCCGCTTCCTGCGCGGGCGCGTCGCCTTCCTGCACTTTGACTTTAATTCCTGTTTTGGCTGCAGTTTGAGTTCCGTTCGTCAGAATTCGACGATTCAATAGTCCACGCGAAACTATTGAGATTCTATACAACTTGAGAATGGTCTTCACTTCAAAATCTGAGCTCTTTTCAGCATATTTTCTTGAAAAGCTCATTTATTCATCCAACTAATGCATGTAATGCAATAACACAAAAACACATCAAAAATACCAATAACTTGAATCGTAAAACCAACTTAAGCCTGTAATGAAGCGCTCCAAGTAGATATAAAATCCACTTATCAAGTATCTCTCCGATTTCTGTTTCATGCCAAATTATGTCTTCCATCTCGGTTATAAGTACGGGCATCCCTATTATCCCGATTATAAGTACGCCGGTTTCCTTCCATGTATCCGCCATATCTCCCCGCCTCTTTCACGCTGCTGAAACCTTCTTTGAAGGTCATTTCCATAATCCCGACCATATCTATCTATCTAACCGCGAGGAGAAGCTCTCTCAAGGTCACGGTGCCGCTCCTAATCTCCCATGGGATTCAGGGGCACACGTGTTGAACCACAGGGCATCATATTTCCTTTATTTGCTTCCCTTTTCCACTCTAGAAGCAACATCCTCAGATCATCATTTTTCAATATAATACCCAGACGAGCCTTCAAAGTGGTGAAACCTTGATGTTCATTTATTGGCAAAGCTTTAGCCTGGCGCAGTTCATCCAATGTCCTCCCAGATCGATGCAAGCTATCCGATTATCCACCAGCGGTATCTCTCGTCCATCAGTGTCTTCAATAACAATTTCAACAATTGGGGTTGTGTCGTCAGAGTAATTCAACTGCTGCAGAGTGATCGACACATGCCCACCATTGGTCTGACAATGGCCAAGCGGAGCACTTCTCTCAACCTTCGGAGCTTTTTTAGGTGCATGAGCATAACGAGTATGACGTTATTCGTAACTGCATATTTATAATATAGGTCGCAACCTTTCCTTGTTTTACATCGCTCCACTATACTTAGATTTAAACTGAAGTTATTCAAAGCATCAACCATGCAGTGCAATTGCCCCAATGTTTGGAGTTTGATGGACTTCTGTTGAAATATAGGGCGCATGACGACCATAATCATGCCCAGAGCTTTCATCAGAACTATCTTCCTCATAAAAAATTCTATCATGATTGTGCAACATCTTTCCTCCTAGATGTAGATTTTGATTAGCCTCACCGTCTAGCGCTAATTTGTTGATGGAGGAATTCGGTAGCAAAAAAATTCGAGGTATGTCATCAAAATCAAGATCTATGACGGTGGTTTTTTGTTGAAAAAGTTGAATAGAGTGTGGTGGTTGTGTTTAGTGGTGGCTGAGATTTCTTTGGATTGGTGGTGGCTCCTTTGCACCCTTAACTTTCGACCCCTTGCAATTTTCCTACGTATCCATATTTATAGGAAATCAAGTCAACATAGTTCTTGAGGAACAAGAAACCTAATGGGCTTAGATTTCTCATCCCGAGGCCCAGTAGGAAACCTATAGGAAACTGTTTTCTACTAGCTTTAGAAATGTTTGTCGATGAGGCCTTACCACAAAGGCCTAAGGCTCGTCCACAGTTTCGAGACTTCGCAGATAGGGCATCTCCCCGGCTGAGGATAACCTTCCGATATCAGTTGTTTCTCTAGTCTGTGGACGAAGGTATAGCCATAGTTTATCCCAAATGTTGGACACATCTTGTTCCCCAAATAAGAAGCCCTTACCAGATTACAGGACAAGTGATTTCAAGTTTTGGGGTGCAAAGTGCAGGATACTCCGAATTCTCCCAACAAGGACACCCGTTGAATACAAAGATAGAGCTCCCAAAATACAAACCCGAATTTTACCCCACATCCCCAATGAAGACACCCGTTGACTACAGGAGGAGACCTACCATCCAGGCATGCCCAAGAGGTCTCTGACCCCGAATATCTTCTTCATGTGGTTGCACTACTGGAAGAAATTCTTCAATAGAGTACTTATAAAATATATTTAAGTAATAATCAAATAGCGTCCTCGTGAAACATTTAAAAAACTTTCACAAGTAGTATGTCAAAGTTCCATTCCGAGCCAAGTTGAATCTAAAGGCGCGCCATAACACTTCTGTATGATGACGCCACCCTTTGTTGTCAGCTTTTGACATTTTACTTTCATAATTGTAGGGTGCGCCTAATGTTTAGGGCGCCTTCAATCTATATTTTTAAAAAGCGCGCCCTTTACTTTTCACGAAAGAGGGCAAGGCTTATTTTTGTTTGGATCTTAGTGTGTTTGTCTTAATTTCATTTAATTAACCCGAATTTGATTCAAATAATTTTTTATTAAATTTTGGGCATAAAAAGTATTAAGTTCAATGTATTATAGGTTTTAAAAGATTAATATTTTATTCAAAAGATTTTGTTGAATTCGTTGGTATCAATATTTAGGACTTTTGGGATTTACTTGCCCCAAAAGCTTATATGCGATGTGTCCACACAAAATACCCGTCAGTTACATATGTCTAGAATATGGACTCTTGTAGCTGAACCCGGGATTTTTTGGTCTTTTCTTAGGTTTTTAATAAGTTAAATTAGATTTCTTACAAATATTTGTTCTGCCATAATTAATCATAAGCACAAGCCGTGAGAGCATCTCGGATGGTGATGGACCCTTAATTAAAAATGTATCAAATATACCATAATTATATATTTTAGATATTATGTAAAAAAATTATGGGATATAATGGTACATTTCTCTTAGCTAAAAGTTTACACAATCTCTCTGTATTGGCTATATATGTCGAACCTCTAACAACCTGTAATTAAATTTCACGTAATCTGTTAGCATATTTAAATCATACATTCTATTTATAACAATAATAACATATTATTTTTAAAATATAATTAATCATTATATTCAACTCCATTGATGTACATAACCTTACGGGTCCAGGAAATTTTTAGATAATCTCCATTTTAAATTATTTTAACTAACAATTTTAACAATACCGTTGGAGATGCTCTGAAACACACAAATTGCTTATTCGACTTTTTCTTTGATGCAAATTTGGAATACAACTTTTACATGTATAAAAGTTAATTTTTCATTTAACCATGTGATAAAAGTTCTAGCTTTATCAATTGATATTTACCTTTGTTGGCCAGAATTACATTTTTTCGATCTTTTATAGAATTTTTATTAATATTTTTACCACCCATTTTGCAAGAGTCGAATTGAAATATTTAAATTGTAATCGGGAAATCCTTGCATCTGCAATTAACTTTAATACTTGATTTTCAATACATTAATTCCAATACAAACATCTGTTGCTGATTTTCTCTCTTATTTTTTTTCACACACCTATTTCTTTCACTCTTTTCTTTGATAGTTGAACACACCTTGTCCTTGACAAGATTCAACATTTTGACATCCAGTAAAAGGGGCGAGAAGATACAGCCAGATGTTTTGATTTCTTTCTTTCATTCATATCATATTCTGTTATCGTTCATTCAAGTTTGGTTTATAAAGCCATCTAATTATCTCCCTACCCAGTTGCCAGCTATGTCGAGTGATCACTTAATATAGAATGCTGCTCGAATTAACTAACGAATTATGAGCCATAGTGTTGTTCGACAAATCTAATGGATCAAAAATTACTTTACAACTCATCGTGTACTGTCAGAAAGCAGGCGTCAGTTATCATATTTGTTTTACCTGGGTAAAGTGTTTGCTTCCGACTTTAAAGTACCTTATAAGCTATACAAATGCTCCTACAAGTCAAATTTGCATTAGTTCCGAGTAATTTTTGTTCAAATCTTTTTACTATCACCCAGAGACGGAGGCAAGGGTGGCCCAAACTCCAGTATAATCATTAAATTAGCATTAAAATTTGTCAAAAAAAATTTAAATATTTATATATTTAGTAGTAAATGAAAGTATTTTCAATTTTCACCCCCTCAAAAATATATAAGTTTTTGAATTTAGTACTAATATTAATGATATTTACAATAGTTATGAATTAAGATACATAAATTCAAGTATATATTGTACATTGAAATTATTAAAAATATTGTTTATTAATTTATTTAATATATAATAAATTAAAAAATATATTAATTATTCCGGAAAAAATTTCGCCACCCCGAACCCCGACTTCTGGCTCCGTCCCTGCTATCAGCTAACAAAACGCAGACTGCCAGAACCTTGAATGCTCATTCAGATGTTTCGCCACGTGGAAATTACAAAACCAATGCCACAACATGTCACATTTATTAAAATTTACAAAAAATTATACTAAATTGGGCTAAAAAGGGTAGCTAAACCTTGATCAACAGTAATTTGAAGCCTATCGTATGTCATCAGAGTCTTTTGCTTACATTTGTATGTTCCTTTCCCTCTAGCCAGGACTTCACCATCTGAGTCGATGATCCCTTCCTTGGATGGATCAGCAGTTTGCGAACCAGGTTCCAAGATGAAGGCCTTCACCTATAATTTGTGTCATATATAAAAACATATGATTAATATTACATTACCCACCACATCTTTCTTTTGGGCATTTCACACTCCTTGTGGGAAGTGAAAGGTATGTGTATATCTAACCCTCCAAGCGGGACATCATACTGTACGTTTAGTTTGGTATATTCTTTTAGGCCTTCATATTTGGCAGACTCGGAATATATTGTTCCCCT